>NC_056465.1:17485199-17776402 GCF_008729295.1 Plectropomus leopardus
AGCCATGCATACTCTGATAACCGTGCCCTACCATGTCGATATCACTTCAAAAAAAAAAAGTGCTACAGCTGGAGCCACTTTTGCCATTTTGCTCGACTTGTTTGACCACATGATAGAAGTGTAATATGGAAAATAAGAGGCACTCAATCTTTTTGTCTTTCATTCCTTCAGCCACCTTCTTGAAAAGAGTCATATTCAGTCTATTATGACATTTGTTCGCACAAATGCTGGGCAGGGTCATTGTTCTTCACATATTAAATTGTAGCATAAAAAGAATATTTAATGGAAACTTTAGATTATGCAAGTAAATTATGTCACACCGAATCCTCTCCTGTTTTGTGTGTGTGTTTTGAGTGTATGCTGTATAAGGCTAATAGTAATAGAGTTGTAGTATCAAAAATGAAAGTAACAGGGCACCGAGTAGCTCACCTGGTAGAGCAGTGTACAAAGGCTATGACCTTGCTGCACTGGCCATGGGTTAGATTCCAACCTGTGGCCCTTTGCTGCATGTGGCCCTTTGCTGCCCCTGTCTCTCCCCCTTTCCCTCGATAAGCTGTCCCGTCAAATAAAGGTAAATCCCAAAAATAATCACAATTTAATTCCATAGTCTCAAGTTTCTGGCTACTCCTTAATTCATATGAGTTATGTGCCAAAAAATGCAGAACCCCAGAAACTTAAATAAAAAAGAAAGAAAAAATGGGTGCCATTTTGGATTGATGTATCCAGCATTTACAATACATCCATGCTTCGGTCCTAACTGTGCTAAATAGAATTTAAAATAGCTGCCACTCGAATAAAGCAATAACTACTTTTAGACTTCTAACTTTCGAATTCAGTTGCAGTTGGGTTTTTGGTGATTTAACTCCATTATGACTATCTCTAAGTCACGTTTCCCACAGTTTTCGTGGTTGATCAGAGGATTTGCACCAGCTTTCTTTGGAACTGAACATAATAGCAAGACACAAGTTTGCTTGCTAATTTGATTACTCTGCTGGCCTTGCTTCTCAAAAAGCACAACCAATCCACCGTCACTTAAAAAGAACAAGGAAGGCCAACCAGCATACGCTATTTTTTTAAATAAGAATCAAAAGATGAAATCTGAATGTATAAGAATAACTGGAATATTTTGTGGGTTGTGTACCTTTTTTTCTTAACGTACGCTCTCTTTTGAAGAGGGGCAGCACCTGTAACCTTGTTTTTTTGAAATTTTCAGTTCAAAAGTGTTAATTTTGCCTTTGAAGGATTTTTCATTTTTACTGTACAGTTTAGTGCCTCCAATGCAGCCGAGCCTTTTCACAGATTAATTCAATGGAATTAACAAGTGTAGACAGTTCTGTGTGTGTGTGTGTGTGTGTGTGTCTGTGTCTGTGTCTGTGTCTGTGTGTGTGCACAGTATGTGGGTGGCAGACTAGGAAGGCTTCACCCCATTTATCCAAACATCTATTGCATGATTCCCACTTGATGACTTGAGTTACAATGGCAACCACCTCTCACATTTTTCGAGGTAATATCTTTTCCTTAAGACCTGTTTTTTGTTTCTTTCTTGTTGTCCAAAAATAAGTTTATTATTCTCCATCAGTTACAGTTTAGCAAGGGCTGGGCAATATGGAGAAGATCAAATATCACAGTATATTTGACCAAATACCTCAATATTCATTTGCGATAATAGTGTAGGATTTACTATTGGTGCTTTCACAAAATATTTACACAGTGAGATTTCTTTTTTTATTTATAATCATCAGTAATGTGAATATAATGACTAAGTGGGTAAAGGCAAATAATAGAATAGGTAGAACAGAGTAGTAAGTTTCAAGGCTATACCACTACTGTAATGCAGCCTTTAAAACCAAGGGGAAAAAACACTCACAATATCAACAATACAATAAGACCAGAATGGCACATTTTTGGTTGAAACTCTTTTGGATCTGTGTTGGTTTCATTTTTGTGAAGGTTTTATTTAGTTTGTGGTTTTGCCAGTTGTATTGGAAATTATAGAGAGGTGTTGTATTTAGTCTACCTTCATTGATGGTCAAAATATTGGAAACACTACAGCCTTTATACTGATCATAAAGTTGAATTTAGTTTCAGCTGTGTACATACCTATATTCCCCACTGTTTCCCCACTGGCATATCTGCAAGGCATTACTGCAAGCACTCTGAAACAGAGAGTAGCGACTGGCTTGTTGAGTGAAATCAGACATCAGAAAATCTCCTGTTAAACTTTAACACTAACCAGACACCCTGCCTTCAATCTGGCTGCCTGACCCGTGCTGCACTCAGCAGAGTTAAGAGTCATTTGGTTGTGGAAAAGATTGGAGACACCAGTTTCAAAGCAGGGAAAGTAAGAGGGAGAGGTCGATCCCTGGTTTCATTTTGTAATTTAAAGCTGGTTTTAGTGTCTCTTGCTCTGTTGCCCTGGTTGATGCAGCATTTGCAGCATTAAATACTTTTGATTTTTTATTTATTTATTTGCAAAAGTAGTCAAAACTAAGAAACAAAAACTTCAATAAGGGAAAAAAATAAGCAGAGAGGTTTTTAGGGATGGGAATCCCCAGAGGCCCCCTGATACAACATTATCATGATACAGTGGGTCACAATAGAATATTTGCGCGATTTTTAATGTTTTGCAATATTCTATGAAGAGTATTGCGATAACATATATTGCAATATATTGTGATTTATAACTTTTTCTCAGCTGCAAATTAAGGAAAAACTTTGTCAGCATCTGTTTTTAACTAATAAGATAATTTTTTTTGTCTCTTGATATCAATTAAATCATTTTTATTGCAGCAACATGTATGTTCTGGACTGAAAAAGCCATTGATTTCATTATTTTATTAGACTACCAAAAGTTTCATTTGTATTGGTAATATTAATCATTTACACAATAAAAAAAATCAATACTTGGCATCTGTGTATCAATACAATATTGGCATGCAAAATACTGTGCTGTATCGATTTTTTCCCCACCCCCAGAAGTTTTTGAAAATATGCCAAAAATTATGTAAAAGACAACTAAAACAGTATATTATACACAATAACAGAAATAACTGAGTAGACATGATCCCTTATTTAGTTTCTTTATTTATTGTTAATGAGACTGAACAATTAAATGAAAACACATCATCGTCATCTGTTAAATACCATGTTAGTCGTGGTTTGTGACGTACAGTAATGATATTCACATTTGAACACTGCATGTGCTCTGTGTTATCGCTCCTTGTTGCCGCTGTGTGCACCTCTCACACTGTGATTTACAGCGTTTCCTTTGCAGGTGATTTGCATGGTCCTCAGCACTATTACTGTCTCTTTCATTCACTCAGCGCGCAGTAGTTAAATCAGCCCCTACGTCACACTTACATGACTGAATCTCCAGTGCGACCTGACAAATCAAACTCGGCAGCAGGAGTCATGTTTTTGATGTAACACAATTGCAGAAATAATTGATTGTCAGTTGATATTATTCAGTCCATTTGCTACCCCTACAATCTGCTTCCGACTCAATGCTACAACATGCAAATGCGATCGGCTCTGTGTGATTGAGTGCTGGGACTTTCTTGGCGGCCGAGCGCTCATACACTACTAATGCTTCTGTATGTTGCTATTCAACAGGGCACACACAGGCAAACATGCACTCTCAGTTCACTGTGACTAATCATCATGACAAACCCAACTCACTTGATTATAATCTAGTACTACATGAGAGGTGATTGAATATTTGTTTTCATACCCGGCTATTTTTCACAAGTCTGTGGTGCTGTGAAGAGTTGATTCTATTTAAATGAAATCAGCCATAAACATTGTCATGCGGAATGGCTACAATATGAAAATTCACTTTGGCAAGCAGTGTAACAAATTAAATGTTTGCTGCATCTGCCATTTTCAATAAAACACCATTTATATATTTTTTTAAATAAAAAAGGAGAAAAAGTTAGAAAATCTAGCCAAACCATGCTAGTCTAGAATGAATATTTTGGAAATTGGTAGCTTTACATTTATAATGCCTTTATTTGAACTCCGTGCTACACCTGTGGTACGATATGCCTTCTCATCATAAAGCACAAACAACAAACAGATGGGCCCTATTTTTCCTAACAATAGCCACACCATTTCCTAAGTGATAGTGGTAGCTTGCATGTACAAGGTCAACCCCTTCTTATGCCTTTTCCATCTTTCTGTTTACTCAAGTTGGTTGGCACAAATGTCCAAGGCAGACAGTGGATTATGTTGAGGGTACATGGTGAAAAATGTGAACAAAGTAAAGCACATTTTTGCTGTGAGCACAAGAGAAGGACAAGTGCATAATGAAGGAATAGGGGGTGAAGTGTGTGGGGGGATTTGGATTGAAAGGGGAAGGGTTGTGTGGGTGTTTGTGTATGTGTATGAGTGTTGCATTCTTGATGAGATGGCCCCACACAATGGCTGAGTTGAAGGTTGTGAGCCCTTTAAAGCAGGAATAATATGCCGGATCACTAATGTTACCTCACATCATGTTCTTGCTTTGTTAAAGCCTCCTTCTCAACGAACAAAGATGGCCAAGCAGTTACCTTTCTTTTATGGTTCATGTTTTGGACTGAAAAGGTCATTTAGTTTTTCTGTGGGCGCCTCTTTTTTTTCTTCAAACAGTGTTGGACTGGACTGCCGGTATTGTTTTACTTCCAGTCCAGTAGGGGTATGTCACACTGTTTCATGACCAATTTGTGTCAGTGTTTGATGGTGTAATTGTCATGGCACTTTTATTTAATAGAGATGGGATGATTTTATCCTGGATTGTGAAAAACATTCAAAATAAGTTGATCTTGGTGAATGTATATTATAGTGATAGTACTGTATCCAGCAGCACCCAAAGAAGTTGTTGGGCAACCAATAAAAGGCACTCTGCACAGACCTCAAAAATGTAAGACTTTAGTCAAGCATTGGCATATTTCACATTGAAATAATAAATTCAAATAGTGTGGAAAAAATAAAATTTAAATTACTATTTAATGCCTGAATTATTATAATTCAAATATATAGGGCTGGAAATATATGTCCCGGCTTTTATTGTGGTAGTCTATGACTAAAGTGATGTCATATCCACCTCAAGAAAAATAAAGGCAAAGTGAGAAAACGGGCAATGGCCAACAGTTTGAGGACACTTACCTTTAGCTGTTTCCTTCTCACTAAAAAGGGTGTTTACTAAAATAAGATGTGTACACTGTCTATGATGCAATAAAAATATTTGTTTCTATTAAAAAATGTGAAGTAATACCAGCATGATTGAGTGCCATTTTAGGAGTTGTAAGTAAATTCGGATGATCATTGGAATAATTATTTTGGCCTGGATAATTTCGATAATTTTAAAGAAGTGACACGATGACATGCAGCAAAGGACAGTCAGGGCATATCCTCTGTGCATGGGGTGCCCATGGGATGAGCTACCAGGCGCCTTGTGAAATGAAATGTTGATATTGTTCCATGCCGACTACTCCCTGATATTATTTTATAATGGCATAATTTTTATAGATGTGAGGGTCACAATCATGTTAGATTTTTTAGTCAGGTAATATGTGGTTTATGTCTGCATAATCTGTTGACAGGTGATTTTAATTAAGAAAAGATACATCATGTGCATTTGTCACAAGTTCATCTTAGCAAACCTGATTTTTTGTGTCATTTCCAGTTTTCATAACCCAACTTGTAGGAACCATATGCCTGCACATTGCTGACATCTGACACCCCTTCCCCTTCCTCTCTTCCTAACATGTGTTCCTCAGCATCCCGCGCAATTAGGGGCCTTGTAGATAAAGTAGTGTGTCGGTCTATTGCATGCATCTTCTGCAGATTACACACAGATCCTTTGCTGACACCACCATGGGGTTGACTCCCCCTTGCCTCCCTCCACCCACACACCATCACATGTCATACATGTTTAGTCAAGTTCATTGACATGCAGCAGGATCGGCTGCTCAAAAAATACAAAAAATGAAGAAATATCCCCTTGTGTAATGACAGCATGTTTGCAGCAATTTAATGAGTGCTCGCTGTTGAAACAGTTTCTTCAATTGCAAGTCCACTTCTGTAGTGTGCGCCATGAATAGAGCTGTGAAATCCTGACAAAGTCAAATGTCACATATTTTTTTCAATACATAATCTGAATGTGTATATATATATAATATATATATATATATATATATATATATATATATATATATATATATAGAGAGAAGAGAGAGAGAGAGAGAGAGAGAGAGAGACAGAGAGAGAGAGAGAGATGGATAGATGGATAGATATAAAGGACAGTCATCATCTTTTTGGGATAAACCTTATGTAAATAATTACGTACGAGAAAACTTCTATGCCACCTTTACCCTCAAGAACATAAAAGCTGCAGTGACTACTGCCTCATTTGATTCTTTTCTGTGTGCTTTTTGCTCCTTTGGATGTCCAGGTCTAAATCTGATAATGTGGCATAAACTCAAGTGTGTCATTCAAGTGTACTTAATGCATGGATGTTTGACTGTATTTGGATATCTTGCCCAGAGTGTTAAGTGATAATATCCTTGTACTGCATGCATCCTTGTACTATTTACTCAAGGGGTGTAACAATACACAGAAGTCACGGTTTGGTTTAGGGGCCACGTTTTCTTCCAAGATCGGTACCTTGAAAAAACACAAATGCATAAAGACATTTTTATTTTTTTATTTATTTTGAACAGACAGTAGTGCCTGTGCCTAAGGCAGACACAATCCTTTCCCTGGGGACGAAAGCAGTATTTTCATGGTAAAAACTATTTTCTTGATAAAGATAAGGAACATTTTAAACAGATCTCTTAATCTGCATTACGCTGTATGAACACTGAGCAAATACTTTCCCAAAAGGCAACAGGTCGCAAAATACTATGAAACTAAAAAAGCATCCCTTATCCTACGAAATTTAAAATACAAAATAAATAGAATACTAAATAATAATGATAATAGTAATAATAACATTGCTTCAGGATTGCTTTTGAATCTAAAGGCTGCTTGAAAACAGCACCGATAAGGAGGTAGGCTCTGGTTTGTTTTTTTTCCTGATCTCAGTGATCGCCACATCTGTTGAATGTGCGTAAGCATGTTGAGCATGATTCCATTCACAGGCCATAGTGTGACTGACTCACACGCCAGTCAGCTTGTTGTTGCTAACAGCACACAGCAAAACATTTGCAGGCAGAACTTGTGCTTGTGAACTTTGGTTCCACATTATGTGCATCGATATATATACCATATATTGTACATGCGGCTGTGTGTACTAAACTGTGATCCCTGTACTGTGACCCCCGTTCCATGACCCCCGTATTGTTATGATTCGGCAAAAATAAGCAAACCATCACAGCCTATATGTGCATGTAATGTACGTGCCATTTTTAATAACAATACTTTTAACCCTTAAGAGAAATTTGTATAACATTATGTAGCACTATTCTACAGTAAAGTCTCTTAGGACCAGAAAAAATGAGTATAAACAAGGGATGATAACAACCAATTGATCGATTAATCGCTCATAAACAATTTAATCAAACGTGAAATTTAATCAGTTCAGCAATAGGCTGTGAAATGCTGTCACAATATATGCAATATGTTGCTGTGAGCTTTGACTGAGGATAAAAAGAATTTGGTATTGTTTGATATTCAGTCAAAGTTTTTATATATTTTTTTTAAATGGTAATTCATCTATAATTAATTTTTACTGATTAATCAATCGAGTAAAGTGCTTACATTTGCAACCCTAGTATACACACATTAAATCAAGTGTATGTGTGGTCTGAGGGCTGTTTTAATACAGCAACAGGTTATAATAGGCTGTTGGTATTTGGAGATACCAAACATGTTTTAGGAAGAGTAAGAAGAAGAATTTGTTGCTGTGGGAATTCACATCACATTGATAATTACTACAGCAAAACCACAGACACTAGAGGTGAGGTGTTCCTGTGTGTCTGTGTGACAGAGAGGTATTTGGCCTCTGAACGGCAGCTCGTGTTCAATGTCTCACTGATGAAAAGTGATGTGTACTAATTCTACATCTGCTCAAACCAAACAGGACTCGAAAGTTCAGCCAAGTCCCAAAAAAATCACTTCCTCACAACTTATCTTCCGCTGCCCTTTCTCTGTGCACAAATTAAATTTGATGGTTTTCCCTGCATCCTTTTTACATGTTGAAGTGATGGGCAAATAAGTGGATATGACTTTGGGGTTTTGTGTGTGTGTACATATGTATTTGAGTGTGGATTGAGATTTGGCTGTTTAGAGGATATGCGGCCCTGGAAAGGGCTCTTGTCATGTGGGCTGAAGCTTTGAGGATTTGATTGTAGCCTCAGTGTAAATACCCAAACAAACAGGCAACAGTCAAAATGTGCTATGGGTTTGCCATGTATTTACATTCCTCTTCCTCTCTCCCGCTTGGTTTCTCTCTTCGTCTTGCGTCTGATTTGTTAATTTGTATTTACTCGCTAGCTTTCCTGTCTTCCCTCTTTTGCTCCCTCTCTTCCTCTGACACACATTCCTTCCATTCTCTTTTTTCTCTCAGTATCTGAGTGATATTTGTGATATTTGTGGTTCCAAGTGTCATGACTAAATTAAGAGAATGACTTTGCGGCAGGAATTAAGATTTAAATTGTCAGTCAAAGCACTTGTCCACCATTTCTCACAGTTGTGTGAAAAATTTAAAGAAGATTCTTTGATCATTTGAAACACTCAAACGACTGCATTTTCTGCACTCATGCTGCATTCTGGCATTTCATATTCATCACATCCAATGAAACAAATCCAAAGATGAAATATTGAGCCCATTTGGTTGTTCTTAAGTGGCTTTAAGCGCAACTGTTTATGCATATTCACCCAACCGCTACAAAGCGTAGCAGGCTTCTCGAATTTGTTTTCCGCAGCTGTTCTGCATAACAACGCCACGCTATCACGCACAGGCGAAAGTCTGGTGAAGGGAATCTATTCATAATTCAAAGAAACAACACGGCACAAGCTATGGCGTTGTCAGATATAACAAATTGAGGAGGAAAAGAGTTGAATTTGTATCTGCTTACAGAGGTTGACTGCATTATACATACTGCAGGTGCCGCTGAGTTCGTGGTAATAGGATATATGATGGATGGCCAGGCCGCATGGGCTCCCATTCCTCTGGGTTATTCATCTATTTATCTGCTTATTTATTTATTCCTTCACCCAGAGAGACCCTCACAAACTAAAGATTTGCCTAAGGTGCAATAGTGCTTAAAAGAGGCCGAGCACTGGCCAGTATGGAAATGGGGCTAAGTAGTCCGAGGTCTGGAAGTCCTCTGTTGAGCATGTGTCAGGTGTACTCATGTCTGTGCTGATGTTTATTGGCGGTGTTGGTGGTTTATGGGGGGGGCTGAAGTTTGCTGAATCTCAATAGTTGTTCTTTCAACAAAACCATGACACATTTTCTCCGTAGGAGCTTCTTAGAAACCACAAATGAAACTTGTATTTCACAGAAATACAGTAGAACATGCATGTAAACTTGTCCAGACATATTTCAACATGTTAGAGCCAAGTTTGTCTCTTGAATTGTTATTAGTACTGCACAGTGGGTTTGTAGAGAGTGTGCAGAGAAGACACCCCTATCTTGAGCAGCTTGTACCCCTATCACTTGATCAACTTCAACAAATGTTTTAAATTGGGTAATAGAGTGGTCACAGGTTCAAGTCCCCATCCGGACCAAGTATGTAGTGTGGACTTGTAGCTGGAGAGGTGCCCTTGAGCAGGGCATCAAACCCCCAAATGTCCATCAACAGCCCCCATTTAATACATGTATAGGCCTGTTTATATCCCTCTGGGATTAATAAAATATATAGAATAAAATGAAATAAATAAATAAATAAAGCTAAAAAGATGTCCGGAAAATGGCGATGCGAAAAAAAGGCATTCCTGCACAGCGGAAAGATGCAAAGCAACCAAACATGTATTATAAAAAAAACAAGATACCGGACGCCAAGATGGAGCATATTGGTAGATGGACTTCCACTTGTAGGTATAGAACTTTTCTTGTCGTTTGTCCACTCAAAGCGCTTGCACACTCCTTGTCACATTCAACCATTCACATATACACATTTATACACTGGTGGCCAAGGCTACTATACAAGGTGCCAACAACTACTCACTTTTTAAACATTCAAACAAACTGCCATCGGGAGCAATTTGGGGTTGAGTATCTTGCCCAAGGATACTTTGATATGCAGACTAGAGAAGCCGGGGATCAAACCACTGAACTTCTGATTAGTGGGTGACACGTTCTGCCTCCTGAGCCACAGCCACCTATTAAGCCTAATAGAATTGAATGGAATGGAATCGCCTGATGCATTCCACAAAAAAAAGTTTCTAGCTTCCAGATTTACTTTCCTGGTGTGCGGCTCTCTGAAAATGCGCAGTAGTGTTTCTCCCTCTCGCTCGGCTCATAGACATAGACTAAAAATTGTATTTTACAAATAGAAAACTTCAATGGATTGGAAAACCAGAAAAAAAAAGAGTTTAAATTGACCTCGTTTGCAGTTTTAGCTGGCTTGTCGACAGTTTATATGTATTTATTTTTTACACTGGTGGCCTGAAAAATCTTGGAAGCAAGGGTAAGCAGCGTTCCTGTGGGCCTAAAAGTAACAGAATGGATGTATGCTACATCTAAGCTCTTTACCAAAAAGAATATATTCACATTTAACCCCTTTGTAATCACCATCATTTTATTTAGGAACTGTAACTTAATTTCTTTTTTTCTAATTAACTGTAACACATAACAATTACGTTATGTGTTACACACACACATGTTTATTTTCTTAATTTATACATAACTCAGTCACATAAAACTGTTACCCCCACTGCCTGCTGGTGCAGGACTGAATCCCACAACTATCCCACTGTCTAAATAAACTAAAGAACATTTCCAAAGTTGGAAATATTAAATATCCACTTGTGAAATTCAAGACCAGGTAGCTGTGAAACTGAAATCAAGCAGTCAGCAACACAACATGAAACCAAACCCACAGGGACAGGGATCCTTTGATCACATACAACCATCAGCTGCCTTACATGTTTAACCCTGTCAGTGCTCCTTTACCAGGGATGTCACACAAGGACCTACATGTGCCCTAGAGCAGGACACCTCTCCTGGGCTGTCTCACAGTATACCACCCCCCCCCCCCCCCCATTTAAACACGCCGTTCTACAGCATAGAGGGACACTACACTATCTTAGTAAATATGCATTATGTAAAGCTGCATTGCGCAATATTTTTATATAAAAATACATCAGCAAGTATCAAGTATTGTCCAGCCATCCTTGTGTGTTTACTTTGCTTTTTCATACACACACACACCAATTTTTCTGCAAGTGTCTTAATGCAGTACTAAAGCATTCCCCACTACTACCATCGTGCAGCTGCCAACAGCATCTCTAAACCAATATCAGCACCTCCACCTCCTCCCCCCAGAACATTTTTCTATCGTCCTCATCTCAACAGCCCATGGCAACGACATAGCCGGCAGCTTACGACGGAACAAAGTGGGGAAGAGGGAGGGAGGAATGGGGTAAGGGGGGAGTCAGGCCGTAGATCAGGGCAGGGAGGATGGCGGCGCGACCAGGGGGTGACAGGGGAATAACATCCCTTTCTCCTCAATCGACAGGGACCATAACTCCTGCCTCTCCAGGGACAGATTGAGAAAGGCAATAGCCCAAGGGGCTGTGAAGCACGGATGCTTAGGAGAATTGAAAGTTAAAAGAAAAACGCAGTTTGCCGAGCCACTGCCACTGATTCAGCCCACAGCACTGCTTTTTGCTCCTGGAATTTTCTTATTTCTTGTAGTTCTTTTTTTTCTCCACACGGCAATAGAAAGGCCCAAGTGGTTACTGTCCATATAAATTATCAAACAATAAATCTCAAAGGGTTGTCATGCAGTATTTTCCCAATTTTTGGAGAGTTTTGTGCACTTGGTGCAGTTGGTGGGCAAATGTGCACATCTTTCTTTTTTAGTGACTTGAGGTGTTGGCCTCAATTGGCCTACAGTAAATTGTTTTTTGGTGGGAAAATGTGATGAGATGAAAATTGTTTCTGTAGAGATAAACTTTCTCCTTTGACTTCCTTGACACCAGTTTATAGTAACCTGTCGACGTTGGCCAAAAACATGGCATTATGTTTTAACCCTAGTAGTAACGTCTACTCTGCCAGACATGTGTTGTGTTTGCTATGGCAAAGCTGATGCTGGTGGGCATGAATATTCCAATGATAAGTGTTCAGATTTTACTTGTGCATTACCACCTTTGATAGACAGAAGGCCAAGAACTTAATTTTACATTCAACTGGATAAAGTCTGTCACTTTCTCAAAAAAAATTGTAAACTTATTTCTATCTGTCGCACCAGAAATGTGTAGTTATAGCTGACTCTGAAGTCTAGGTCATAAGCAGTGGCTCCCCAAAGTGGTGGCCAGAGGAGGCCATGTCCCTTCTGATACAATTAGTGGGCCCACACCACCCCCTCCTCCCCAGCAAAAATTATTGTAGTTCTACATTACTCTCTTAGTATGTGCTCATTTTTAGGCTAGCGCAAAGGCAATTATATCTTGTGAAGCTAGACAACTCAAGGCATCCATTAGTACAACTATGTTTGCATAGCTTGTTGAAAAGAGGGTTAAATAACGCTCCAAATTTAGGTTAAATTTTGTCGAGCTGGCATGGTCATTTTCAAAGGGGTCTCCTAGACTCTCACCTCAAGATATCTGAATGAAAATGGGTTTTATTGTTACCCATGAGTCTCCCTTAAACTTGAGAGAGGCTTGTTCCAGTAAATTGTAGTGTTCCCCTCAATCAATGTGCTCCTTCAAATTAAAGCTGTATATTTAGGAGTACCCGCTTGGTAGAACAGGCGCCCCATGTCTGGAGGCTATGTCCTTACCACAGTGGCCACAGATTTGATTCCAACACGCAGCCCTTTACTGCATGTCATCCTGTCTCTCTTTCCCCCTTTTACTTTGAAGCTGTCTTATCCAATAGAATTAAAAGAAAAAAAATGGGAGAAAAACGATTTTGGTTTGTTTTTTTTAAGGAAAAGGAAAACCAGTCTGTTTGATGAACAATGAATTGCCCAACACTTGTATACATAGAATACACATTAAAACATGGTTGTTTTTTCTCGTAAATGGATTTTGCTTTAATGTACCACCCCAAGATTATCAGTGGCCCTATTTGGCCACCGCAATGAAAAAAATCTAGGGGCGCCACTGGTGAGTTATGATCCATATAATGATTTTACAATAGTATAACATTGGAAATAACACTGTTAACTGCTATGTGATTATACAGTTAATGCTGTGTCAGCAAAGAGATCACAGCTCCTCTCTCCCTCCGTTTTATCTTGTTTGGTTCAAACTCGTCATCATTCTCCCCTCACACTGTCTGTTGTCTCAGTTTTTTTCATTTCTCTCTTCTGGCAGCCTCAGTCTCTCTCTTCTCTCTTTTTCTTCGCCTTTCTTTTATCTCTTTATTTCACTCTTACTTTACTTTCTCTCCGTTGATCACACTTCTCCTCCACAGGCATATTCCTCTTTTTGGAACAGGCGGACTGCCACTTTATAGCCTGATCAATTTTCAAGTGGCTTATTGAATAGCTTTTAATGGCCTTCTTTACTTTCAGTTGCAACCCGCAGAGTGTCTGCCGCTCCAGGGCTTCTGTGATGACTCGCCAGAGAGAGATAGACAATAAATTATAATACATCGTCTCTGGAAAATTACGCATGTTTAATCATTGATTTTTACTGGCTCATCACGATAACATTATCCCAGTGGACAGCGTGGACAAAAGAGTGGCTCATAAAAGAAAAGAGGTTGAATTAGTTATGGCATTTTAAAGAGTCAGGATGACAAAATGAAATGTTGGCATAACCAACTTCCTTTATTTAATACACAGGATATTGATTGGTTGTGTTGCTGTTGTATACGCGGATTATTTAATGCAGTAACCATTTAGACAAGTAAACCCTTCTACAGATGTTGAGACAAAGACAAAAATAAATGTCAGCTATGACTGTATGTTTCAATGGCCAAGGAAGGGAAAGAACAGGATCTTTTAAAATGATGCATGGTAATATAGTACATCAGTTATTTTTCTTAAGGATTCTCAAACATGGTCTATTCTCTCCTTTCCTAAAGTTGAAATAATTTTAAGCAAAAGTAACCCTCTGTTGCCTTCTCAATGTATCATTGAACTGACATAAAGTTTACAGCAAAGATGGTGGAGTTATTCAGACAGGATTTAGGAAGCCCTTTAAAACCTGAAAATGTTTCACGTAGTAAAATATGTTACAGTTAAGTTTCTGCAGTTTATTTTAATGCATACAAAAACTAATATAGAATGTTTCCTCCAATGGCATTCCTATTTTATCCCTAAGTTATTTTCTCTCTTCTCTTCCTGAACCAAATAATATTTTTTTCATTTTTTTCCTATATCTTATAATGCCACTTTTTTGGTTGAAAAAATACAGAATTTAACTTTTGATGTATAGATGAATAAAAAAAATAATTAAAGGAATGCATGGTTGTTTTTATCGCACAGACTGCAAAAAGTTGCAAAAATAACTACTAATGTAGCTAACTATTACTGTATATCTCTAGTTTGGTCTGCTTTCCTCTCTGTCACATCCATTATGATTTCACCTCAACAACTAGAGTGCAAGAAAGGTGAAATTTCAATGTGTGTGCACCGAGATTTATCGTCTGCATATAAAAAAATATCAGGATCATTAAGTCCAACTCTGCAGCCATCAAGCTGATGAAAGCTGGCAAACACACAGACTTCATAACACCTGGTGTGCGTGCCAGTGTGTATGTGTGTAAGAAATGTGATAGGGTAGATTGACTTCTAATATAAATGGTAGATGTGTCTACTGACATCCGTAAAGTGGTGCCCTTTGTGTCCCTGCTTGGCAACTTCATTTTCTCCTTGTGTGTTTCTGTGTATCACAGAGGGTGTGAGAAAAGGAGGGTTGTTGTTCTACTTAGTTTGTGTCTGTTTGTGTGCAAACAATATTTGTATCTCTTTGTGTTTGAAATATTGCAATGCAAAACTTGTGTATGTGTGTGTTTCTGAAGGTCTGTGGGTGTGAGACAATTAGTTTGGGTTAGTGAGAGAACAAGTCAGTGGACCTGCATACGTGTGTGTACGCAAATTTCCCCATGAACATCCACACTCCCTCCCTCTCCCTCTCTATTACACACACCACACAGAGTACACACACACAAACACACTTGGGCAGGTTAACCCTCCTCCACACCGGCACCTGCTCCGTTGAAGGTGAAAGAAGTGCTCACTTGAGCTCATTGAAAAGTAGATGTGACAGTAAATTTTTCAGGCCCTTGTGAGATGGGAGATCTTGTTATAGCAGTCAGGATGGGGGTCAGGGCAGTGGCTGCTTGATGATTGAGGAAAAGAGAAGTAAATTCATTCTGCTTCGGGCACTTTGTCAAGTGCCAGTAGCTTACTGTTGAGAGCCACTCACCCATCACCGTGTTACGGCCCCAGAGGTCACCTCCACTGCCATAAATCTGCCTCGCCTGCTAAACCTACTGCCTTCCCCCGGCTGAGCACGAGCAAGGAGAGAGGCTGCAGCTGCTGCTGCTGCTGCTCCTCATAGTCACTCAAAGGCAGAGGGGGGAATATAGATTCTCCTTTTGATGCTGCTGATGGTGTAAGAGCAGGACACTGGGTGTGCTGTGCCACAAGGGGGGATGTATAGGTTTGGACTAATAGTTGTGTGTGTGAAGGATGGATGGATTGCATATACATTTATAGTGAGGGGCATTTTTCTGTGTTGTAATATTGGCTTGCATATACATTTTGTTTGTTACAGTGTATTTGTGGATTTAAAAAAGTTGTTTTCTTTCTGTTTTTAGGCCACCTAAAAAATTGATGAATGATGTGTACGCACATCGAGAGGCAGAAAAATGCAACAAGAACAGGCTAATACTGCAAACTTTACAAATGTTGTAGTTGCTTTTTATGTGTTTTTGTAAAGAATTTCTGTAAAGATAATGTCCGTAGCCACTGTGACATCACCCATTGGTATGTGGACTCATGTTTTGAAGTCTCGAATATGACATTTTGGCTGTCACCATTTGGTTTTTCTGGAACCAGAGAGGACCATATTTAGGTGAGGTTGGTGCTATGAAGGAGGGAGGGGTAAATCTGACTGAGGAGCCAAGGACACTATTGGCTGACAGCCTGTCTCTTAAAGCAGGCCACCCTTAATTATGCATAACTTTGAGCCTTAATAAAATGTACTAAATGGGTGAGTTATATAAAATTAACCCCTATGCATTTGTCATGAAGATGGGAAAAAGTTTATTGTTCCAGGCAGTAAACATGTTTATTTCTACTGTAAAGTTTGAAAATTTTAACATAGAGATCAATGAGGATTGGCAGGCCTTTGGAGCCAGCCTCAAGTAGCCATTAGAGGAACTGCAGTTTTTGGCACTTCAGTATTAGCTTCAGTTTTTAGCGCTTGGTTACGGCAGACAGAGAAATAACTAAAACCAGTAATTATTAGGCAATTCCTGCATCGCCTCACTCTTCTCTGCTCAGCATGCACATTAGTTGAAACAAGGCAAACATTCAGTGAAGAGATATTAGAAAAAAGAAAAAGCTACGCACTATTGTAGTGCAAAATTTACAATCACTCTACAATACAAAATAAAAAGAATATTGAAAACTTGACGATTTACTATGCTCGATTTGCCAAAAAACAATGTATAGACTTACTCAAATGATCACTTATGACCTACTAGAGGTTTGTGGCAATGTATTTTTCTGCAGAGACTATTTTCTTTATAATGAGGCAAAGCACCAAACAAGAGTGAATCTGGGATTGACTTTTACTTTCACTTTTGCATGTGAGCATGTTTACTAACAGTAATCAACAACCCTAAACCTTTAAGTAGTTTAGTCACTGTAACCTGGTAACTCTGCATAGTCTAGTTTAAATATTAAATATTATACACAATATTGTGTACTGTCCTTCATCACTCAGTTACATCCAAGTGAATGGCTGCCTTAATGCAAGGAAAAAAAAACTATCCACATTTGTCAATTTCAAAGTACTACAATATTTTGTGTTGGCGGACGCATTCTCAAATGCTATGCTCTGGAGCTGTGCTAGTAAATGCACTACTAAATCAGAAAAAGAAACTCTTCAAGAATGCAAAAGATTTCAGCCAAAATCAGCCTCATAGTGTTTGTATCCAAAAACATGCATTTACACTTTTAAAAAAAAGTGTTTGATTGCTATGAGCAGAAGGCCACAGTGGTGCCACACTTTCTTTTAAAAAGTGATGATTTCATTTGGGTTAAAGCCCAACAACACTGGTTGATGTTGAGCCATTTATTTCTGATGAAATGTAAGACTGGTGGGTAGAAGACTCCTTCACTTGTTTTTTAAGTGTTATAGCACTGCCAACATACTTTAACAGAAGTCCTTCCAAGATACAAAGGAAGCAAAACTCCACTTTTAATACTTAATGAGGACTGAAAAAATCTCATATTACAACTAATCTGTGGGTTTATGAACCATTTGAAGGATTTCTTTTTCTGCAAAATTTAGAATCTCAAATGTTTGGGGAAATGTTGTCATTTTTTAGAGTGTGGGTAGGACTCAGTTTCTGTGCTTAGCCGCACACTGTTTCATAAGGTCATAACCAAACAGACACCAACCATACACAAAACCATAGGGGATCCTGTTCTGTCTTTCTAAATTGATAATTGGTATATCACAAAATTATTCATATCTTTTGCCATGTGCTAACATTTTTCTCGGATGGTGGTAGAGGACTGAAGTAAGAAGAAGGAAAAAGGATCTGGATCTGGTGCGGGTGTCTGTGTGTTTATATGTGCATGTGAGTGTGTTGTTTTTGTGTACACACGCTTGTGCACATGTGTACAGATTGCAAGTGATCGCCTCTTTGTGAAGTGTGTCATCGTGCACCATAATTACACCTGCCTTAGCTATGTGTGTGCATATGTATTCAACTATCCATGTGTGAGTGTGTATGTGTGTGCACATGCCTTTCAAGCTTGTAGTGTATGAACACCAGCCTGCTTTCAATATAGCCTCTTATTAGGTGGTGATTATCCTGCCTGTATCTGGCTTCTTTCAGCCTTTGACTGGAAGTTGGAGAGGCCAGGGGCACCCGGGGAAGAAAGGAGTGAAAACTTCCTGAACCCAACTTTCACCCCCACCCCTCAACCTCTCAAGGAACCTCCTTATATCCACACTGGTGTTTTTTCTGTAAACAATAGAAAATTCTGAATTTGGCGGTGAAAAAGTTTAGTTGTAGCTCATGCATGGATGCATGCTGTAGGCTCCTAAAGGGATTGTAGAAGCTACTTTCTAAAGTTCTACCTTTTCAATTGCACTCGCTATTTAATGTGTCTGACCTGAATTTAACCCTTGTATTATTGATCAACATTTGTGAACTCCCAGCTCAAAACTATCCTATATTTGTAGCTATAGCTTTTTATGCATCATCAGATATGACCCAATAGAAGTGTATGGCTGTGTTTTTTCTCTTTCTGCAAAAGGCTCTGCCTTGTTTATAGACTTATAATCATTATTATTTATTTGTTAATATTTTTTTAGTTTAAGGGCGTGCACCCTAACGGTAGGTTGGGGCTTTATAAAAAGGTAGCAACCAGGTTCTAAACCATAAACAGCAAGCATCCAAGAGACACAACGCTGAAAAAAACGCAAGTATAGCCAGGAGAAACGCCAAATGAGAGTGAAACTTGAAAAAGGGCACTGCTTTTACCTTTGCTTTTACTGGCGGGTGTGTTAAGAAACAGTGAATGACAATCCTGCGTAGTATACCTTTAAAGGAACTGTATGCGACATTCAAAACATATGAATTGATTTTGGGGAGGGATTGACTGCACACAGTTTTCAGCATGGAGGTGATTGGCAGGTCACATCCATGCGGCAGGTAGAAGCTAACAGTGCTATCTCCATAAGCAGTGCTAACAACGGCAACAGTGCTGACAGAAATAGCATTGTTAACCTGGGGTGGAATCGGAGGGTGGGGACAACGCCAGTGCAGTGCAGAGCGATTAGCGAGCCATTGTGATGCACTCTCAGGGTCTCGCATGCACTATCATGCATATGCTCAATACAACACACATACACCCAGAGTTAGTGTGATTTCAGTCTCTGCTCAGGATGCCAGTAGCTAGCTCCACTCTATCTTTATATTGGTTGCAAATTGCTGTCAAATTGTATTGCTCCAAATTAAGAGACTAAATGGAATAAATCACAATACAGTAGCATTTCATCAGCAATCTCACACAATGGCTGCAGTTGTGTGGGGCCACTGTGCTGATATGCCTTTTCTTTAATGTTACATGCTAAAATCTCTGACTGTGCTGTGGTAAAGAGGTCAACCCCCAGCTTCCCTTAACATTTATTTATTTAAATTTTTTGTTAAAAAAATCTTTGGGAAGCTGCCAAAAACACAGTTTATAAGCACTACATTTGGTGCTAATCCTTAGCATGTCCCACAATCACAGACACACTTCGCACACAATTTCCTGTTCCCCTACTCCTACACCTAGGAAACTGACATAGCACTGCTGGAAGATGTAGATCGCAATATCATGATCTAAAAAAATACTCTGTGAAGCTGAAAAGGGACAAGAAAAATAAGAAGACTAAACAGAGGGAAAAGAAGACAAAATAGATAGTAGACAGAGAGAAAACAGTATGGCAGGATCCCGAGGGTCTGGCCGGGGGCTTTGTAAGAGTCCATACATCAGCTGTCACCCGATGGGCTTCCAAAGAGCCACAACAGAGAAACACAATAGACTGGACAGATGGTCACAAACAAACTGCAGTGGGTTTGATGCTATTAAAAGCTGTTTACCTCATGCCAGACGCCAGCAAGTGTAGTGGATGCATTGTGTGATCATTTCTGAATGACTGGATGTGTGTGTGTGTGTTTGTGTGTACTGCCAGCTTCTGGTGTTTCAACAAACCCTCTGGTGTGTTTTTAGCCACCAAATGACCATTCGTCGCTTGAGTTAGATGAGTGTGTGTGTATGTGTGTGTGTGTGTAGTTTTTTTCATAATTAAGATACAATCAAAGACAACACGTGAACAGTTTAATGATTGATTTGCACAAAGTGGATGCCAGCCAACTCCGTAGGCCATGACAAACTTTTGGCTTATAACCAATAACCAGACAAATATAAAACAGACCCCCCACCCCTTCCTTCATTCTCGGTTGCTCCCTCCCTCCCACCCTCTCCCCTTCATCTGCTCTCCTAAAGAGCGACTCTGACACCTCAGAATGATGAACTCCTTCAATGCGCTGACCTTTCTCCCTCGGACTAGTCACCCGCCCTCCTGCCCTCTTCTTCCATGTAGATGAGACAGAGACAGATGAAGATATTTTGCAATGTGTGTGCATGTGCGGGTGTCAGTGGGGACGGTGGGCGGGGGTGTCATGCAGTGACACAGTGAAATTAGTTTGGGTGTTGGTGGATGGCGACCGACCCACCTTCAGATCAGCAGTCAACCAGGGAGATTAATCCAGACGCAGCAGGCCTGTTGGAGAGCAGTCATGACAGGCCCAGAGCGAGAGGAGAGAGACGGGCAGGTAGACAGACAGATGGGGCGGATGGGTTCATGACGATGATATACCTACTGAGATTGTGTCCATATATCTATCTGTGTAACTTTCAGGTTTAACATACAGATTGCTGGACTGCTGGATACATGAATAATCTAACGACCGAGTTTCTTCACCATGACCTGTAAAAATAGCCCAAATTTAGCATAGATTATAGACTCTGAATCATTAACCAATTAATGTTGGTCTTGTGGTGGTGTCTTTAACGTTTTTCAGGCCACGGACTCCTTAGCTCAAAGAGAGATTGAGCAGGAACCCCTTACCACATACATTGTGTGAAATTGACACTTTAGGTAATTCTCTGAATATTTTTTGTCGTTTCTCGTTTGCGCTTGCCTATAGCTGCTAAGTTATCGGCAGTTTTAGCATGAAAAGGTGCATTAGCCTGAACCTCTGCACTCTCATCAGTGGTCTCAGACAGTGAGTCTGTCTCTTGCTAAAAATGTTACAAAACGGTCCATTGCGGCTCACAAGAATGGACGTATAATACAGCTAATTAGCCAATATGTTTCAATGCTATGTAACTTTTAGCTAACTAGTTCTCCTTGCCTTTATGGATGAGTAATACACAGTTATTCAGTGTTAACTAGCTCACTTGATTCCTTAAGCAGTCATGTGTAACAGTTAGCCTTTTATCTAATTTATCTTTGCTAATAATAATAATATGCTGGATTCATGTTAATGTTTATTTTCAGACATCTTTAAAAAAAAAAAAAAAGAAAACTTAAATTATCAAACAATAATTTGGTGCCTCCCTTGCAGTATCTCCAAGGACCCCACTAGGGGTTGCAGACTCCCTGCTGAAGACCCAGGCTTCTCTGGTTAGAAAAACCATCAATCCAATCAAAGCCTTTGCAAATGGGACATTACCACGATGTGTCAACAGATCAGGTCATCCTACAGTCAGCAGTTGAATCACAGCTCAGTTGTTGCTTATAATTTAAATGCATGTTACTGTGAAATAAATAAAAATTTACTTGGAACCTCCCCTCCTTAGTGGGAGGCCTAAAGATATCTAATAGATTAGCTATGTTTCCTAGTTAGGTTGCAAAGGTACCGTAATTTCAAACTCACCCTGGTGTCCGTCAGCAATCATCTGGCCTTTTGAAGTGTCCTTGAACAGCCCTTACTGAACCTGCTCAGTCATTGTAAGACAATCCAGATGAGAGCATCAGCTAAGTGCCTGAAATGTAAAATGAGTGTCAGAAGTTGATGAATATGGTATCATTAGCCACGCTTGTCTTGCCTTCGTTTTCTGCTTTAATTGGCTCCGATTTATAATCCTCCACCTTTGGGCCATCCTTTATAATTCTGACTTGTTTCCCTCTATAATTGGTTCAGATCAGTGCATCTTACAGGTCACATAGAGGGGAGAAATCCTTGCTTCATTTTTATTCTATTAAACTTGCAAAATGATCCATGTTTCATGTAGACACTGAAGTACCTTTGCGTAGTTATTTAAATTGTTTTGCTTCTTTTACTCCATTTATGCCATCTATGCTCACATTTTGAGAACCTGAATTATTAGCTTAACATGATGACATTTTTGAATTAAGAAAGAGCGTTTCATTCTTATTCAATGCTTCAGTATACCTACTAATATCTAGAACTAGCCCCTCCCTCTCCCACTCTCTATAATCTAACGTTGTGTTTAGGTGTAGTTCATTTCTAGGTGATTACCTGAATACCAACAATGCATTTAATGCTCATACATGTGTGTCTGGAGGCTTACAGCCCATGCAAATGACTCAGTAATGCTACTTCACAAGGAATCCAGCAGACGGTAGACGGTAAACCGGATGTCATTTTAGTGAAAGAGAGCAGGACAGTAAAATTAAGCAGGCCGGCAGACAATACCGGCAATGGCAACAGTAGACAGCATTGCTGTCAAAAGTTAAAAAACTTTAAAAAAAAGAAAATTTTCAACCGGATATTGCGTAGCTCTCACACAAGGAGAAAACACGGCCAATCTGGACAAGAGAAAGCTAATAATTTTGTTGCAACAACAGCCGAAATTATATGATCAAAAATTGAAATCCTATCGAAACGTTACAAGAAAAGCGGATATATGGCAGGCGATGATAATTGAATGAATAAATGACTTTTGGAGGGAATTTAACTTTCTTTACATTTTGGAGGGAATTTAAGAATCCTTTTAAGCTTGCAATAGAATATGAAGAGAACGCTTCCCTTAATGGCTATGGAAATTGCGACAATAATTACATAAAATAATAGAAACAAAATCATTTTATTTAATACATTTATTTTATTTTTTGACACATCACCATAGCAGCATATCGCCATGTGTGTTATATTTTGCCGTCCTGCCATTCCGTCGGAATTTTTTTCTTTTTTTCCATGCCGTCCAGGAGGTGTCACCGGTCTGCTGTCTACCATCTGCCGGGATCCATTTGAGCGCAGCATAACATCGAGCCTTTGTTGAATGTTGCTCTTGGATGACGCCTGAATCATTATCCAGTACAAATAGGCACATGAAATAGAAAAATTACACCCACAATGTTGTGTTAGGATTTTTCAGGGGAAATATTTGAGTTGTAAAATATGTATGCAATTCTGTCATGTCTCATTAACTTCAAATATGTAAATAATGGTCTTTTATATGTTATTATTCATTGAAACACGATTTTAAGATACCCCTGCTTACTTACTTGCTCCAAGCACGTGTCCTTGCGTGTGGGCATGTGTATTCAGTTACTTTTCAGTGGAGCTGAACACTATTGGCAGACCTAACTGTGTGTGTGTGTGTGTGTGTGTGTGTCTGTGTGTGTGTGTGTCTGTGTCTGTGTCTGTGTCTGTGTCTGTGTGTCTGTCTTCAGGTCAGCTGTCCATGCCTTGTGTTCCAGAGAGACTAAAAAACCCCTCGAGCCAAACCTCCAAAGGCACTCCTCTGCATAGAAAGGTAACTGACTCCTTACACACACATTTACACAGCGGGGTGTATCAGTCGCTTTGGTGGGACTTTGAGCTTCGGGTAACAGGGCAGTTCAGGGGGTCAACGGCAGCATTTGATCTTTAACCTTAGGACAAAAACAGACTGAAGTCAGGAGCTGAGTGATTACTGTGTTGGGTTTAGACATTCACCAGCAGGAGTCCTGTTGGTCCTTTCACTGAGATGCAGTTCAGTTTTATTAAGCAGTCTGTCCTAATAATAAAAACATGATTTATATCATTAAAACAAAAGAAAGTATTTGCTGAAAAGTAATTTATTAATGATATATGGCCATATACCTCTTAAAACCTTAGTAATAATTAAATTAAAATTAAAAGTGTTTTCCAAGTGTGTGCATTTTAGTTACCATTAGTCCCATTTTATGTCGGTTTTGTTTATTTTTTTAAAAAAATGTAAAATACCATTGATATGGTTAAGATATAATTAGTTGCTTTTCAAATATTTAAGTTATAGTTAGCGTCCTGTAACTTTTACTTTCCCATACTTGATGTACATTGTTTTTAAATTACCGGTCTCTAATATAAAACAAAACGAGCAGATGTCCCTCTTTCTTTCTTTCTCTCTCTCGCTCTCTCTCTTACACACACACACACACACACACACACACCCTCACAGACACTCACCACTGCTTGACTGACTGCCTCTCCATTGAAATAAATCGAGCCCTCAAACTCCCTGATCACTCTCTGCATATCCTCGTCCCCCTGGTGGTCAACATTAGAACCACATCATACACGACCACATATACACTTTAACAAGTTACTTTAATTTATGCAAAACTGAAAGTCTTTTGTATCCCGAATAGTTGAAAATCGGGTATTGTTTAAATAACTGTTTTATTAAACAAGAGAGCTCTTCATATGAATTGCATTTGCTCAAAGAAAATATTTTCTTTGCCTTTCTTTATCTAATGGGTAAGTGGAGCATCCTTTGTGCTTTAGATTCATATGCAAAGGTTAAGTGTGTTTTAGATTCATACACTAAGAGGTTAAGTATCTTGATCAAGGCCACATGAGTGGTTATCACTTTTCTTTCTGAGTTTTTTTTTCTTCAAACAGCACACCTAGTTAACAGTTAATATATTTATAGTGATAGTTGTTTGAGCTGCCATGTTCATTTAAGCTCACAACATAAAATTGGGGTTTGGGAGAAGAAACCCAACGTTTCATTTAGGCACTTTGATTTAAAGTACTTTTTTTATTTATTACTCTGTCCAGAAGTTAGAAATGCTGAGCTCTGAATTATAAGTAAAATAGGGATAAATGCTTAAAATGAAAACAGCGGTGTTCAAGAGAACTGCTGCTCATGTGTACCTACACCTTTTGATAACAGGAAATTATCACCTGGCACATTTTCAACCAAGAAAAAAAAAGACTGAAGCATGGAGTCAACAAAGAATTATTTAAAAAAAAAACTTTAAATTTAAATCTAAAACAAGAAGATTTATTTAAATAAAAAAACAGATTTTGCATTTTTGCCTTAAGACAAATGCAGCTAAAAACAGAATCAAGGATCAAACAACTTTGTCAGCTCTCCGATCTCTCTCTGCCTCTTTCACCCTTGGCGAACTGCTACCGCACAACAATGTCCAACTGTCCTACCTCCGATGTGATCGAAGCTGACTCTGCTCTCCACCCAGCTTTGTTTTTCTTCGCAGCCGTTGGGTGGTCCGTGTCTCTTGCTCCTTCTCTCTTTCACTCTATCTCTCTCTCCCTCTCTCTCACTCATTGTCAAGTTCACAGCGTCTGTTTCTCTTTGAGAGCTACAGGACCCAGGCATGGTCCGAAACTCAATACCAGAGTATACACAATTAAGTTCACACCAGAGGTTATTGGGTGGAAGTGCGGTCTCATTCCACAAAATCTGTGAGTCAGTCAAAGGATAGGAGGGTGTGAGTGTTTATGTGTGGCTGGTTAGTTGGTCAAGGTTAACTAAATGATGGGAGGTGGAGATGGTGTGTGCGTGTGTGTGTGTGTGTGTGTGTGTGTGTGTGTTCTTGGGGCGGTCCTTTAGTTCCAGAACAGGGAAGAGTGAGAGACTGTGTTCTGGTTGGCTGTTGCCATTTGAGACTCTGCCCTGACAGGTTGTGCAGTCCAATTACAATCAAAGTGCCGATTGTTTTCAGCTGTGTTTCATTAATGATGTCATTCATGTTGTTTGATTTTTGTTGTGTCTTATGCAGAGTTAATGTATACTTAAGCCACCACCTGCTGCAATGTTGGGGCAGTCAAGTAGTGCATAGTGTATGAACAGTTTTATATTATCATCTTATCAGAATGAAATAGAAATTTTATGATTCAGATCAGATTTGGCTGTTCAATACGATAATTTGACTGTTTGTTCCTTTTTTTCGTCTTTGATGGTGTCTCTTTTAGGGACAGTGTGCTCTGGCTTCACAGTTTGTTTCTGCTTCTTAAATCTGCACCCTCGGTGCTCTCCGGAGCTGCTGTCTGCTCTCATACCAAAGTGTTCTCCAAGGTTTGACAAGTGATGCAAAGGGGCTGCGGGGCTAGCTGATAAATTATGGCAGAGCTTATCATTTAGCTTGCCTGCTAGCTTGTCTCATTTGTGATATGAAAGAGAGAGAGTAAAGCAACGAGGGGCGGAGCCAGTCAGTGTGCTGCCTGCAGTTCTGCAATTAAAGAAGCTTTTACTTACTTGAATTTTTTTTTGTTTTTAAAAGTCATTATGTAGCAGACAATGATAACATTGTGGCAGTGCCCCATAAATACATCAACAAAGGGAAAGCACTATAATCTAATGCATGCTGACTAAAACTAAAAAACTGTAAAAAATGAAGACGACAGCTTAACATGAGAAGGTTGACTGAGCGGTCACTGTTGGTTGACTCGACTCATCAACTTTCAGGTTGCAGCACCAGAATAAAAGCTTTCTTTTTTGGCCACCTGAGTGTCTCTCTCATCCATGAGTAATGCAGCAGCACCTTGCTGTGATTTTATATAAATATAACATTTGTCCTTAAGATCTTTTTCATAGACTCCAGGCTACTTTGTATTTCAGAAAAATTCAGTGATGAACTTTAAAGAGTAATTTTCCAAAAACCTTATTATTTATGAAGCAAGTGGAAAGTGATGTCGGTAAAACCAAGCACTATGGAAGATATTTCTTAATTTATTTCTCAAACTAATCTGCTTTTAAACACCAGGTAATTATAATTATATATTTTTCCTAGTCAATTCAAGTCAATTTTATTTATAAAGCCCATTATCACAAATCACAATTTGCGTCAGAAAGCTTTACAGCATACGACAACCCTCTGTCCTTAGACCCTCATATCGACTAAAGAAAAACTCCCTAAAAAACTATGTAACAGGGAAAACATTCTTACAATATATTTACAAAAATGTATTGTTCTTTTTGTCAATCCAGCTCAAAAACATATCATTTTTTAATGAAGCTCTTGTGGTGTGTTGCATTAAACATAAAAACAATGTTCCTGAATTTGCCCTTCTGAACTAACCCAAGTTGACCTTTTAAGCCTGTTGAGTGTTTCAGTGTTGGACCAGTTAGCCATAGTTCCCTCTGAGCAGCACTCACACGCGATTGGGAGTCCCATGACAGGCCAGCTGGAACCTTCAGTCCACCCCCCAATACATGTACAGACACAAATCCTCCATGGAGCTGCCACTGGCCAGCCAGCCTGTCAGTCATTCAGTGGGAGGGATACTTTATGAACATGTGTGTGTGTGTGTGTGTGTGTGTGTGTGTGTTGAGGGTTTTGTTGGGGCTTCCTGTTTTGGCCCGTGTGCTTCAGTCCTTCCTGGCAAGGGGACTGCTAGTGTCATGTCTGTCAGCTATGGGACCAGCAAGACACCTAACATGCACAGGCCTCTACTCATTTTTTGTGTTAAAAAATTATTATATTTTTAGCATATTCCTTCCAGTGTGGAAAATTCTCTAGAACAGCATTTAGACTTGAGCATGCGACTCAAGAGCCTTTCAATCCAGAAATCCAGAGTAATGAAACTTCTTCTGGATAGGTTAGTGGCTCTTTAAAACAAGGTGAGGCCAATTATATTGATTTTCTTTTTTTCACAGACTTGATTAAAATTCCCCCATATCACACTGGAGTGATTTTTTTAGACTAACAATAAAGCATATTTATCCACCTGTGACCAGCATTTCCATCATACAGACAAAATCTATTTGCTATTTTCCAATTTGAAGTAGAACCCTAATATGATCTATCAGATCTGTATTATCAGCTAATTTTAGTATATCCCTAATTTTTACATGTGTTGTGTAGACTGTGTTGGTCTATGTAACACATTCACCAATTCCGCAGATACACACCTACACTCTGTTAGATCAGTGTCTCACAAACGTCAGATGTCACTCACACACGCAAACAAACAAACTGATGTCTGAGATGCCACTATAATTTTACAGTAAATTCATTCGCCCTCCACCACCAGCTGATTAGGCAGAAAGCCTAATAGAAATGCAAACACACTAAAAGCTTTTAAATTGCCTAACATAAAAATAATTGTAAATATTTTGTTTCTTGTGAAACATGTTGAAATAATTTAGAGACACACACACGACATTCATACATATGGGTTAAAAGTTACTTCTAACTAATCCTCTTCATATGATGCTTAACAAGCTTTTTGTATACATGTATACAGTAAAAAACAACAATTGTACTTTAATTTCAGTAGATGTTTGATACAGTGTTACACACTTCATAGTAAGAAAATCTGCTTTTCACTTTACATTAAAGATATTAGGTCCATTTATAGTAAAATGTCACATATGGATTTTTGCACAGACTATACTGTATATCTGCAAGTGAGAGTCTTGAAAGTAGTAGCTTTTGTCTTTGTGTGTAGTTTTAGCACAACATTAATGTTTATCTCTTTCTCTATCTCACATACAGACACTCTATCTCTCTCTCTCACACACACACACACACACACACACACATACTTACTCAATCATGCCTCCTCATGAGATGAGAGGTGGGTATGTCCTGGGGGGAGCACCAGTCATGTTCCATTAATCCGAAGCAACCAGTGGTGATTGATCAATTAGCCCTGCTTAAAGCTGCAGCTCAAGCTGATCAATAACACTGATCACCAGCCAAAGGTTTTTTCATTAAGACCTGCTGCTCTGCATGAGTAGACTCCATTAGCATAGACCAAATGGGCTGTGAGGAATGCAAATACCAGAAGAAAAAAACACACACACACAGACACACAAACCAACAGGCCACATAGATTTGCCCCTTATCTAGGAAAAAGGAACGTAGGAAATCACATACTTTTGTCAAATAAATTGCACATCATAATTACAAATTTATAACTACTTGCAGGACTACTGCACTTAAAGCACCTTTCCCGCTGTAGAAAAACTCCAACAAAACCCGATACATTTGGCTTTTTTATTTTATGGGAAAAGTTACAATTTGCATTCGCTCCTGCATCAAATGACTCGCAATAGTCTGATTGTCTTCCACTGGCAACGATAGAAATACCACACCCTAACTAATTTGAGCCCTTTTGCCTTAGAAATATCGTCAGTCTCCATCCAAGCAGCACTCGAACATTGTTCCAAATTAATTTGGACAGACTTTGAAAGAGAGACTGAATAAGTAAGATATATATATAAAAAGTTCATTTCAACTGGCCTCGATGCTGCTTTCTTAAAAAACACAGACACACACACACATACACACACACACACACACACAAACAGAAAGGCATACTCGTCTGCACGGCTGTGGTCAACTGGCAATGGAAAAACACTTATTTTTAGCAGGTTTTTCCATGTTTACAAAACCTGTATACACAGACTAATTTTGGTAGAGAAGGGTATCAAACACACTTTGAGCAAACGTGGCATATTTACTGTAGGATGCTCTGGCTGAAACAGCCAAAAAGATAATGCATCAAAATTTTAACATACTATATGAGTGATAATTGTCTAAAACAGTCTTAATGCTACCATTTCTTGCAGTATTTCCCTTCCAGCCCCACTCATTATCAGCCTTTTTGTTAGTTACCTGAACAACAGCGGATGTTATTGCACAACAGTGATATTTCTGATTCACGACCCCATCAAACCCACGGGATCATCAGTAGCTTAAAACAGAAAAACATCAGCCAGCTACGACTGACAAACTCACCTTTCTCACCCTTTCCTAACCCTCAGTGGGGCCAAGAGCCATTGTTTCACTTAAACAATCCTCATTGAATTAAAAAGTGGCCGCATGCTTTGTTCAGTGAGGCCGATGCGTACTGCTATCATGGGGCCTATCGTTAATGTGCCATCACGGCACCTCACATCCTCAGCAGACACAGGCAGCACTGAGCTTATTTCCTCCATCTGTAGGTGACTCTGCGAGGACATATGCATCTGTCTGTGTGTGTGTGTGTGTGTGTGTGTGTGCTAGAGAGTGAGAGAGACACTATAAATGTTTTGGTAGATGGTTGAATGAGTAAGAGAGGAGGTGGGTGTCTCATTGTGTGTTAGTCAGCATTAAATCGCTCAACAGAGAAGAGAGCAGATAAGCACTGTGGCATGGGTTGCTTTGGTCATTGGTGGAAACACCACAAAAAAAACTGATGGCATACACACACACACCCACAGTATGTCACTTTTCTACACAGAAAAAGAATTGCAAAGATCCACTGACTGATCTATATCTAATCTTATCCAGGACAGACAATGATAGTAGTAGAGTCACTCAGTTCTTTCTTTTTTAGTCAAACATAAATCCTTGTTTCCATTTTTAGACATAAGAGATGTTTTCTAGTCAAGCTTTTACCCTTTTGAAAGTTAGTTAGTGATTTCTTATTAAATATCTGTACAATTAAGTCAGATTCCGTCATGGATGTGGACAGTTTGAAATTCCATGAATGAGTTGTTTATCCATTATTTAACCATGCACAGCAGATGGATTCTTGCAATATCATGTGAAAATCCATCTTTTCAGGTTTTAAGTACTGCATTAATGTTAACCAGATCAACGAATGCTCATAGAGCAGGTCGTATGATATCCTCTGAATTAGCATCTCACGAATGCCGTTATGTCCTTAACATACAGTTACATAATTAACATACAGTTACGGAAATTAGGTTTAGGCAATAAAAGTTATGGTGAGGATTAGGAACAGAAACATGAATGAATGTCTTTAGGTTTAGGCAAGGAAAGATTTAGGAAAAGAAACATGGTGAGAACTTAATCTTAAAATGACTCAAAATTCCCCCGAAGTTCACACAGTTCTGAACACCCAGGGCAAAGTCAGAATTTTGTGACCCACCCACCACCGGAGTTAGTTTTCTAGCCAGTGTTTATTTGGACTGTATTATAACAATTCAGTTCATCTAAAAAAAAAAAACAGATAAAACCAAAAGTAGGTTTAATTAGAACAAGGTTCAGGGTTTGGTAGGGGTTTGGGATTGCGAGAGAATATCTTCAAGGGGAGATGCCCAGAGGTATGGTAACACACACGTGTGTGTGCTTGTATCTCTGTGTTTTAGCGGAAAGGAAGGGAGTTGGTCGCAGAGATACTGAGGCAGACAGGAAGAGATCATCCTGGTGTTACCATGGCTAGGGTTGAGCCCTCTGGCTCCTCAGGTCTGTACATAGTGCACACGCAGGTTATTGCTCATATTCCCACACACACATTCAAATGGATGGGGGTGCCAGTGTGCGTACAAACATGAATGCAATGGCTCCTTCCTGTTGGCCTCTCACTTCTTGACTTTACCTCCTCAGTATTGGTTGGTGTCATCATAAGTTTGTTAAAGCATCAGATTAAGCCCTAAAATGTAAAATGCAAGTGTCCACTCAGCCTGCCGAGCTACATGCACATGCACACTCTTTGTGATCATTAGCGCTGATGTCCAAAGAGTTTGATGAGTTTTTTTTTGTCGGAACGGCATGGCAGCAGAATGATATTTCCGCGAGCTGTGTGTGTGTGGGTGGGGTGGGTGGGATGGATGGATGGACGGATGACACCCGTATCCATCCCCACTGGGGAGAGGAAGTCCCTATCAGAACACAACAGGAAAGAGACAGAGCAAAAACAAGCGCATGTCTTTTTGGACATTAAATCACTTCCTGTAGGGCTCTGGGCTGCTTTACCCCCACCATCCTCAGCCTCCACCTCTCAGCCCAGTTTAACCACCCTTTTGGCAGACAGAGAAATTGATCAAGCCTCTTCATGTGTGTGCTTAAAAAAAGTGTGCATGTTCCTGTGGTTATGTCTCTGAGGTATTGCACTTATGAGTGAAATAACTCATCAATAACAGAGAGAAGAGGCTTGAGAGCCCATCTTGGGCAACTGTTTTTATCTTTTAACAATATAAAAACACCTTTGCTTCAAAAGTGGAATCTATTGCCTTACAGCCACAGCGTATTTATGTAATGCTGTGCAGGCTGCCAATCTGATTTATCGCTGTGACTTGCAGATGTGATGAGTATCGTAGGATGCAAGTGCCATATAAATCCCAGCACCCTGACAGATCACAAGCCCTGAGTCCGGACCTGCTGCTTTGATCTTCATCCAAGAACAAAAACAAAGAGACAAAAAGGTTTATCTGTGGCTGCTGCAGGAAAAGGCCTTTTTTAATGGCAACAGAGAAAGACAATGTCCACCATGTTCATTTAAAACTCACTAGATTATTTTTTTAGGTTGTGTGTGATAATGGCTCATTGCAGACATCACACATCTTGAGTAAATTGCTTATTGAAAATGCTGCTCTCACACAATCCTATACGCGTCCAGAGCACAGCTGTAAAAAAATATGACTTCCTTCCTGTAGGCAATTTCCTGTTTGTGTCTGAATTCAGGTCAGGAGAGGGGGATAGTGGTCCCTGCCTCATCATCCTTCCCCAGAGGTGACCCCAGTCCTGGTAATGCAGGATGCTGTGGAGCCCAGTGTCATTAAGTTGAACAAAATGTCTGTAGTTTTTCAATTTTCTCACTTCATCTTCATCCGTCGCTCCCTCTCAACAAATGGAAAGAGATATGTCCACAAAATAAACTTATCCTTTGCTGGTTCTTCCAACATGCCAAAATGGATAACATTGAATAAGAGCCTCTTTTATCCACAAAACACAGAAAAAGGAGATATGACATTATTTGCGTTTTCTGCTCTCCGCAAGACTTAAGAGACCCACCCACTCTCCCCCCAAAAATGTCTCAATTGCACACACATGGATCTTCCTGAGGCACCCTGTTTGTTTCATTTTCTGCTGATTAGCCTAAAACAGGCAGCAGCCGCTGCTGTGAATGTTTAATTTAAGAGCTCATGTTCCCTTCTGTACGATATGCAGTGGTTGGGAGCATAGATGGGCCTGACGAGGGGGGTCCGATGGTGGGGTTGGGGGGGTGGAGCTGACGAAGACCCCAAGGTCTCCGGGCACAGTCATTAGGATGGCTCCTTGGTTTGGAGATGAGAAAGCATGCTCGGCACTCTGGGCTCATTGAAGATGCTCCCCTGCTTACTTGGAGCATCCATTATTTATGAGTTTTTACAAATTCCAACTGACATTTTTATCAGTTGTGGATGTCTGTTTCTGATTCGGCTACACTGGGTGTGTCTGTCCCCCCCCTCAATAAGATGAAAATACTGTGAAATACGACTGCTTGGTATTACAAAGCAAGAGTGGTTTAGGTTTCTTATTACTTTTACATGTGCGCTCATCGTTTTGCTTTTTTTGACAGCGGTGTCAGAGTGGATACAAAACTGGTGAGGGGTTGCATTTCAGACGATGACATATTGGGTTGTGACTAGAGCTGAACAATATATTGTTTTTTTCTTTGGCTATTTGGTTATTGTGAAGTCAACATGCACACATTTCAAACACTTGCAAAAGACTGCGAAATTGAACTCAGGAAGAGAGTATCAGTAGTAAACTGCACTTTAAAATGTAATGTAGCATTCTTTTTTTATTGGTGCCTTTTGTGTCCAATTTTGTCAATGAAAAAAACATTTAATTTCTTACTCTCTGTCTTTCTCTCTCTTTTTTCTTTTTTAAATTCAACAAGCAATTTATTAGCACTATACTGCAGGCAGCAGAAAGGAGGAATGGAATAGGGCTGCAACTAGCAATTAGTTTTGTCACAGATTAGGCCGTAGATTATTTTTTTCCTCAATTAATAGATTCATCTTTTGATTTCCACAACATTAATTTAAAAAAAAGCCTGTTAGGCTAGAGCTTAAAATGACTTCATCAAATATTAAATGTACAATAATGTAAAACGATGGAATGCAAATCTTTATCTTTAAGAACCTGGAAGTATCTCATATTTTGGCATTTTTGTTTGGAAAATGACTTAAACATTTATTGATAACCAATTTATTTGCTGGTCAATTTTCTGTCTAACAAATAATCAATTCATAGACTAATCATTGCAGCTCTAGAACTTAGTAGAAGTTATTATCTGTTTATCATTATTGTGACTTTCAACAGTGTTATTGCATATTTTCCTCATATTGTGCAGATATGTGACACAAAAATCAAGAAAAGAAAAAAAGAAAAATCAAACACTCTGAAATCAAGTGTTGCTTTTTACTTATCCAATCACAAGCAGTTAATACACATACTTAATAATAAGTTACACATTATTTTTCATGTAAAAAAACATTATTGTTATGAATAAATGTGTTTGTGTGTACAGGAATGACAAGCCGCGGCCTAAGAGGCGTCATATCTGCTGCCTACCACCTCGACTTCATTTGTTTGTGTCTGAGCTGGTATTGATCCGTCCGCTGCCCTGTGCTTTGGTGTTCAGCCTCAGGCTTCACACAGTCTCACCTCACCTTACATCACTCACCTCATATTAGACTCTGAGCTTGATATGCACTGCTAGGCTTTGGTACATTCCCAGAGAGAGAACTTGTCAAATGCCAGTTAACATGAGCTCTACCAGAGGACCGCCCACACACTGTCAATCTTGCACTGTGTGCTGTCAGTTCAACAATGCTGTGCCGTCCCTTTTTACATTTTTGTTTTAGAGAGTTGGAAATTTGCAACCAACAATTTTTACCAACCATGATTTTTTTTAAATTGTTACAAATAAAGTGTTTTAGTAGACATTCCTTGTCACACTACTAGTGCTTGTAGCTAGGGTTGCACCGATATACCGGTTTTAAGATATACCATGATAGGAAAGTTGACGATTATCAAACAGTTTACATTTGCTTATCTACGATATTGGGGAAAAAAATGCAACTGGATGGAGAATCTCACTTTAATTTGAGTTATTTTTAAAAAGGAGACTTTTTACACATACTTCCATTTAAAACATGGTTTTAAGTCTTAATTATAGGGATAGATAGGGATAGGGAAGATTTGTTTAACCAGAACTAAGCCCTCTGTTTGTATTTAATAAAAAACAATTCTGTAATACAGTGAAAACAAAATATTTTCTGAGATACTTTTCGTACTGTGAAAGTCTCGCAATATTGCACACCTATTTCTAGCATAGTGCAAGTACGTGGTGTTCCCATTGCATAGAATTTAAAAAATTTGCTGTCCTCATGAAAGAAAAAACTTTGAAGGTCATGATCCCTAAACAAATAACTAAAAAATGTTGAAAACAGGTTGGTTAACTATCACCAATCAGGACAAAGTCTTTCATGTGTTATAATGTGCTCAGACATTACCATTATCTCCATACTGTCTTCATGGAGCAAACAATCGATATGATTTGCTCAACTGAGTGAAGCTAATGCTCTGTTAACATGGTCCAGCTGCGACCATCAGAAAAATACAATGCTACCTTATTTTTATTATATATTGTGAGAAATTGATCAGAATTTGGACATGAATAGAACCGTGACTTGGTCCAGGTCTGGACTGTGGGAGGCCATTTGGTGAAGCCTGCACTAGATAATGTGTCATCATTGGTAGTTTTGAAGGAGGAGAGTTTAATGGGGTGGCTTTGAATGAAGTGGGAAGGCCATTCAGTGATTGGGGAATTTAGTTGGATTGAAACAATGAAGTGTTTTAGAATCTGAAGAGGCAAAACACAGAGCAAACAAGGCCATTTAGGGGGCCATGGTCTAGTGGTGGTGTGGGTTGCAGCTGTGGCAACCAAGACCAGACGTCAATGACATCCAAAAGAGGGCCAGCCATCTCAAAGCCTGTACACCCAAGACGTCTTCTTTTTAGCTCCCCAACCAGAGAGCACAGAATCCTGATAATAAAACGCTTACATGATTAATGTTTTAATGTGATGGGGAATTGTTGATTATCAAGAGCAGATACAGGCCTTGTCAAATCTAGCTTGATCAACACCAGCTCAACAAATCCAGAACTCCAGGTGATGAGAGACAGTCTTTTCCCTGTTACACTTAACTTCTGGCCTCTCTAAAACAGAGCCATGGCTCCAAACAGATGCTGAGGGGATGTTCCCCAAAGATCTTCCCTGAGGCCCACGCTCTCCTTTTTTCATAGCTATGTTTAAGTCTGTGATGTTCATTTATAGGAGCCTCTATTACGGTGTTATTGCTGCCTCTGGCAAAGGACCCAGCCTCTTAAGAGTCCTCAGTAGCTTACAGAAACTGTTGCAGTCCCAACGGGGGGACAGCAGACTAAATAATCAGTTTCCCATCACAGTGACAATCTGAGAGCAGCTGTTTGCATCTGAAGGCCTGCCAGCAATTGTCTGTAGCGCTCTGAAACAGAAGAGGAAAGAAAGGAGGCACGGAGAGAGGGGGAGATGAAAGGAAAGTTTCTTTCTGCTTGATTCAGTCGTCTTAAGGGTTTTGATATTGATCTCACCAACAGACCTGCAGATGTATGTGCAGAGACACATGCACTCACATCCATCTGCGGACACACGTGTACACATTAGCATAGGCACACACACTTAATTGAAGCCGAATCTTTTGTTTTTGTCATCGGTATGGAATGCAGTACACTCAAGGATATACAGTATTTGATTTGTGATGCAGATGTACTTCTTCATTTGTTTTTGCAACATTTATGTAGCACTTTGCAGCAGAAAACAAAAAGCTTAAGACTGCAAACAAACACTGATGTTAAAGACAGTTCAGGAGTAAAGACAGTTCAATAAAAACTCTTACATTAAGGCCAGTCTGTAAATCGTGCGTTTTTTAAATACTGTACCTCACCTCCTCAGGCATTTGGTTGAAATTGCACAGGGCCTTGATGGAAAGCATTCAGTCTTTTGTAAAAGCGGTGCTGGCCAAATGATTTATTTGCTGCCTTTGTTTGACACTGGGCATGCCTGTCAGCTCAGTAATATTTGCACAAAGGGTATCATTAGTCTGTGTACTCTCACTTCAGTTTATTTTTGCTTGTAAATAACTTAATAGATCCATATATGTGAGTACGACACATACGTGTGTGCGTACTTGGTGATGGTCCTATTATGTGTTGGTTCCTTGGCTCTTCGTGAGTCGGTTACAGCTCAAGGCTGCTGGTGGTCCTGTGAGATTTAAAATGTTATGGTTTTATGTGATGGGATCTGGAACCACTAGCATGCCCCAGTTCATGGTGTTAGATATACAGTTCATTGTTCATAACTTTTGGTAAGTGAGCACACAAAACTGAGAAAATATTCTAACCCTTTCACTTGTTTACATAAAGGTATGGTGATGAGTTAAAGATTATTTTGTTTTGGTGTTCCATTAAAGGTTAGGTATGTAGGATTTAGGGGGATACGTTGGCAGCAGTGGTATATAATATCATAAGTATGTTTTCTTTAGTGTATTATCAACAGTAAATAAGAATTGTTGTGTTCTTGTGACCTTAGAATAAGCTGTTTATATCAACATGGGAGCAGGCCCTCGTCCATGGAGTTGACTATGTTGTAGTGCTGTGTCTCTACAGTAGCCCAGAATGTACAAACCAAATACTGGCTCTAAAAGGGCCATTCACAGTTTTGCATTTTAGCATCAGCCACTGTAGTTAGCAGTCCATTTGCATCTCGCCAAACGTTGTCTGAAAAATGTTGATTTTTAAGATGAAACTGCCTTGTAAAGTGTTTTTGAATAGTTTAAACAACAGGGTCTCTGCGTTTTGAGGAGAAAGAGAATTCTGTGGATAATTCGACTTTCAATAATAACCTCCTGAACTTCTGGATATTTTGTGAAGTTGTGAACACAAATAAACTTAAGAGAAAAGAGTGTGGGCAGACATTACCAGGTGCTGGGCTATCAGCCTCTCTGCAGTGAGCCAAACAGTGTCAGAGGAACACTGATTTTCAATGTGAAACTGCTTTATTTTGTGTTTTTACCATTTTGATAACCTGGTGCGTTTGTTTTGTAAGGGAATAGATCTCTTCGGATTATTCTGCTCCCAGCTAAAAATCTCCTGAACAATAAACACTGATTATTGTTGTTCACACTTGGCACATGGGAGAAGTTTCATCTGTTTGCAGTCTGCAATCCTTATTGCTAGATGGCACTAAATTCTACATACTAGACCTTTAAGCCTGTAACATAATAAAATCTTTAAAAATTAATGTCTAAATATATTCAGAAAATAGCCTGTGTGTATACATGTCTACACTACGTGTTGATCACATTGTTCGGACGTAAATCTTTATTTTAGCGTTAATACTTTTTTGTGAAGGACTATAATTAGGAGGGTTAATGTTGTGTAATGTTGTAGTAATTAAACTTCTATATTGTCGTAGACATAGTTTAAGATGTGTGTTTGTTTGTGCCCACGGTTAAAAGACATCATGTAAGTTCAAGTATAGAAACCATTTAGGAAAAGAAAAAAAAAACAAACTACTTGAAATGTCTAGTTTGATAAACAGTCAGTCTGATCTGGTGTCTTCTCAGGTTGTGAACCTCTTTACTTTTGTTGCTGTAAATACTTGGTGTATGAGGTTGTACACTGAAGCTTTCCGAGAAGTACATAAATAAGCAAATAATGACAGTGTGTGGGCGTCCTGATTCCCTATAGCTTGCTTTTCTTTGCTGAAGCAGCTGTTGCAAACACCTTGATTTCTGAGATCAAGAAAGCCATACTGTTGTGTAACAGTGTGCAGTCTTATCCAGGAAAAGTTGATGAAAGAAGTGATACATGATTTTCCTGCAGTGATAACAGCAGGTTCTTGATCGGTCATCAGTTTCTCAACAAATGAAACATCACTTCATATAGCTACCGAATTTGCCCTACTGTCTTTGCTTTGAACAGATACTTAACCAATTTTTAACCAGCTTTGAATGATGATAATGTGGACAGTACGTGTTTAATAACTATGGCAAACTTACCTTCATCTTACTTGCACCCAGATCTCCCTGCTATTCTCTCCGCTGAAATCCACCAGATGATGTCAAACACTAAAACGACAGATTGCACTTCCACACTTTCATATGCCCATTCCTATGAACACAAAGAGTATAGAAGCAGATTGAAAGAGAGACTTGCCCCTCTCTTTCTTTTTCTCTCAAAGTTAGACCTATCTTTGATCAAACTGTAAAACTAAGTAGTCCTGATCAAATATAAACCAAGACCTTGTCATTGTATTTTCTATTTCTCGCCAAAAGTATCTTCAGAAACTTATTGAAGTGCACTATTTGGCTGTAATACAAGATTTTGTGAACACTAAGTGGGCACCATACTGTTTCCTCTTTCCTTCATTCCAATGGAGTTGCTCGTCTGGCGCTTACGTTTACTACCGTAGTATCCCGCCAACTGAATATGTGCAGCAGACCTGCCAGCAAGTTCTCATAGACTTTACATCATGATGACGTAACTGATTTGCAATTCACTTTTTATAGGTTGAGGAAAGTTTTATAAATGTAAAACCACCAGGGCTCAAAAATAATTGTCCCTGTTTTCAGTTCTAGGAGTTACAATGGTCCTTTACAATGGTAGCCTATGAGAAAAATGCTTTCTGGGTCGTGGTGGGATTTTTTCGCTGCAATAGCAGTGTCCACTGGGAAAAGTTAGCCACAAGGCCGAGCGGATCTATTTGGGGCCTGCCGAAAACACTGTCCAATCAAACAGTAAAAGTAAGCTATGCTGATAAAATGTAAACCAAGATTCTGTAACTGTGTTGCCTAATTTTTTTGCCTAAAATTGTTTTCAGAAACATACGTAAGTTTATTGTTTCATTGTTATATAAGAATGATTGTTCCCAGACCTCCGCCATATTTTTTTCCCATGGAAAAATGGCCAAGCTCGCAGTTAGTCACCCAGTAGCAGAAGCATTTTTTGGTTCGGGGAGGCAAAGTGCATTCTGGTAGTTGTAGGTTTTCTGCCTCTTGTGAAAAAGCAAATGCCACAGTCCTCTTTCTGTTTTCTCTGGTCATGTAGCACCAATTTCAAAAGTATTTACATTTTTCTACTGCATAGACAGCCCAGTTTTATGAAAAGACCATCTTTCCTACAGTGAAATACTCCTTTAATTGAAGTGTTTGAAAGATTTTCATTATTGCCTCTGCTTTCAAAAATATAATTATTCTTTTGGAATTTTTCGTGAGAAAACATTCTCTTCATCCAAGATTCTGCAGCTGATGAACAGTGTGGTGACATTCAGGTTGTCATGTTATTACAGATGTCACAGACCTCTTCCTTTGACGTTCCTGCAGAGCACTATGAAAGCAAAGGTCAAGATTCCACATGCAGTCAGGCATTCACCTTCGCCACTTGGCTGAGGTCTGGCAAGATTAATTCTTTGTGTCGTGCCATCTCTCACTGTGCCAGGTTCATCTTCCCTACAATGAAGCCAAGCAAACACAGGAGAAAAGTGTGTGCCTGAAAGTGTGTGTTTGTGTGTGTGTGTGTGTGTGTCTGTGTGTCTGTGTGTGTCTGTGTTTTTGTGTGTGTGTGTTTTTAAAAGACATTGGTGCAACCGTTTTAACAGGGCGACTCTGTTTGAATTAGATGTTCTAACCCCCCGCTTACTAAATGGATTTCTGAAGTGGCTGTAGTTGGAGGCTTTCAATCGGATGCAACCTTGAGTCCTTTTTTTATGTGAGCTCTGTAGGATTTAAGTGCCGGTATAACATGAGCACGACTGAATGCATGCTCCTCATTTTTTTTTAAATTGAAAAATCTCCAAAGGCTCTCCCCATTGTGCAGGCAATTAATGGAATGCTGGCAGCGAGGTTCAGGTGCTTAAAAGTTGTATTTTTTCTCTCGCGCGCGCTCTCTTTTTAATGACTAATAAAGGATAATCATCGTGGAAAAAAACATCATAATGCTGTAGGCTTCCTCTTTATGCACAATGATGTATAATGCATGCTTTGAAATGAAACGGCAGCGGCCTTCGAACCATTCCATCTCCAAACCTAAGTGTATTTGCTTTGCATGCCACAGTGAGGCTTTTGCATACCAATATTGAGTGTTCCCATTAACAATGCCTGCCTATTAATTTGATCTTTACATTTTTAAAGTTTGTCCATCAGACCGCCAAACAATGGGTCCCCCAGCCGCTGTTTGGTACAAGTGATTAGAAAGTTGGCTAATTGCCTCTCTGAAGAGTTGTGCTGTTTCTTTTTAGCCTCCTTGTTCTTCACCTGTGAACCTCCACCAGTTTTAACACTCAAAAACAGATGAATAAACAATTTTATTCATCAATGTTCTTCCCTTGGTTTTTGATAGTATCTCCAAGTACTTTTTAGGCAACCATTAGCATCTATAGAGTATGTTGATATATGTGGCAAAATTTCAATAAACGTCCAGTCACAGTTAATTTTACAGTGTGTATTTGTGAAATCAGAACCCAACATACATAATTACTGAAAGTCTCATCTTTTTTTTCAAAAATAAATGAATAAATATTTAAATTAAAAATAAAATCTGATTAAATACCATAAACTTTACCACTGCCAAAATTAGCTTTATCTCAGCTGCCTGATCTACAGTGCCAGTAAAAGCTCATGGTCACTCACTAATAAAGAATAGAAGTATGATCATAACTTGCACTACTATCATTTCAATTGTAATATTTACAGCTTTTTATTTATTGCAGCTTTATTTATTGTTTTTTTTTTAATTTATTTTTTATTTTTCATTCATTTATTTGTTTTTTATTGTCTTTTAGGTCATTGTCATTATGTATAGTTTTTTACCTTAGTGCTCTGCATGCCTTACGAATTGCTCCTTGGGGACGAATAAAGTGTTTTTGAATTTGAACTGAATTTTGCATAACTACAGGCAAAGTGATTTTTCTGGTGGCAGCACTTGTTTCAAATGGTGTGCTTTATGCGATAATTATGCTGGTTTTGTTTTCACTTTGTGAATCTGTGTGTGTGTGTGTGTGTGTGGGTGTGGTAGTAGTACTAAGATGTGGTCCCGAAGACACACACTGTAGTGGCAACTACCACAGAAGCCATTATTTTGCCAGGTGTTTATTTGTCTGTCTGTGTGGACAGATTTTGTCATATCAGTAGCATCGCAACTGTGCAGGAAGCAGCCATAAAACTTTACAGATGTATAGTTGAGATCAAAATTAAGATAGAATTTAAAGATGGATGTGCAGATCAATGGGGGGTAGGAAGAGCCCTGGCTTACATTAGTTGTAAGTTGTGCGTTGCTGTATTGATACCTTTGCAAGATGGTCTCTGGGGTTTAAATTAATTTGCGAGAAAGTTATTTCATTTTGAGGGAATTTCTTAGTTCAGCAGTGAAAAATTTCAGAGCTGGAGCACCTTGGTAGTAGAGTGGTTACAGAACGCAACAGCAACGTCCCAGGTTTATTGGTTTAATTCCTGCCTTTGGATCTTTGTTGCATGTCATACCCCTATCTCTCCCCCATGTCAAAACCATAAATAAATAGAAAATAAAATGAAATAACAACTCTGATCTGCTGAATAAAGAGGTGGGTTAAATAATTGTAGCTTACATTCAGCTGAATGAGCTAGACTGACACAATATACACAGGCATGCAGAATCAGGTGTTTGTTATTAAGTTGTGTTCAATCTTGTCATGGTTGCTTTAAAAAAAAGTTTTACATAAGGAGGAATTATGATTGTGCTTACAGTAAATGATATGTTCAAAATGTTTCAATCTAATATAAAGTCACTGATTGGTGTGATGGGTTATCCTTACTGATTATTCCACCAGTTTTGCCACCATGTGGCGCTGGGCGAGTATTCATTTTATGTGGACCGGTTGTGCTTTTCTCAGGCCTCTTGAGCCTCCGGTCCTGCCTTACACTGGACTGAATACCAAACTGGCTTATTCCAGTGTTCAGTTGCACCTTTTTCTTGCAATCTTGGAACATTTCCAAAAGCTTTTGTTTTTTCTTGTGCCCTCAATCTTTTTCTCTTTGACCGTGCTTTGACAATGCAGGGAAACATACAAGCGCATCTCGGTAAACACGAGTGATGTGGTTCCAGAGTTTAAAAGCTTCACATAACACTGGCAGACACCACTTGGGGCTGTTTGTGTGACGGAAAGGAGAACTTGTTTAGAAACTGACAGCACTGCATCTGTGTGTGTGTGTGTGTGTGTGTGTGTGTGTGTGAGAGAGAGAGAGAGAGAGAGAGAAGCGGTGTGTGTGTATTTATGTTGCTTTTGGCAAGTTATTCATTTGTGTTTTGTTTTTTTTTTCTCCCTTGCTCTCTGTGTGGTTATCTTTTGAGTTGGTCGGTTTGGAGCTGATGTCCACCTTCGGGGATGCGCATAGCATGCATTTCTGAGTATTTTCACCTGAGGCTGCACTTGTTAGAGTCTGTGGATAAATGTATATACATTATTTATACAAATTCAGGGCGAGTGAAAGCAGGTTTAACACATTTACAGACAGGAGGCCAGGCACTGCAAGCCAAGCTCCAAGTGAGGATTGCAACGCTGTGCGCCAGGGATCGAGCTGGCCTCTTACTGTGACCAGCATCTTTAATGCTGCACGAGAACATTATCATCAACGGCTCAGCAATCAAATAATCCCTCACATAATTTGTTTCATGAGAAAAAAATGAAAAAGGAAGATTGACAAAACTTTAGTTTGTTACTACATTTACAGGAGACATTTAAGAAACCTGTTGGCCATCTTTGCTGGATTTCAATTTTCTAAAAATCCTGTATATGTTAAGAGTATACATTTAATATACAGAAACTCCAGCAATTTCTGCTGCACTGCAGTTCGTTCAGATCAACTTTATAGAGACCATTTTTACAGTAATAGAACAGCCAACATTTCAACACCTTGCTTATTTCAAAATAGCAAAATGCACATTTTACCCTCCACATTAATGTACTGAGTATTAAACAAAACAGTAGAAGACATCTGTGTATCTGAGAGGGAGAAAGGTAGTTGCAGGTTGGAATATTCAAAGGAAAATGACTATGCTGTTGTTTAACTTCTGATTAGTCGGTCTAGTTTGATGTCATGTCTTGTGTAATGTAATATACTGAATAAAATAAGGAAAAATGATTCATTGTTAACAAATGATTCCATGTATTTTTTCACGTGTACCTTTTTTTAAAGTGTACCTTTTAAAAAAGCAAAGGTCTTTAGATCATTCATTAACCCCACACCAGAAATCACTTTTTAATTGCAGACGTATGCTTAAATAAATAAGTTCGGATTTGTATTAACACCAAAGTTTGTGCAGTTGAAGGTTGTGGGATGACTGGTTGAAACAGATTGAACACAGCTGCCATTTAATTTTTAATTACTTTTAATATTAAATCATTTTCAATATTAGGCTTAAAGGTTTCATTTGAATACCTTAATTTGAGATAATTTATTCACTCAACAATGATTTAGGGTTTGACTTTAACCCCATTCTTTGATTGTTGGAAATATTTTGCAATTATATCAAGTTATGATTTAAAAAGACTTTTATTAAGTCATATACTCTAACTGAGGCAGTTTGATAGCAAGATTAAAACAAAAGACTCAGATGAAAACTGTCCTATACAAAGAGTCAGGTTTTATCTTAATGAAACATTGATCAGAGAGAAAAATCTTACTGAATCTTGAAGAATAAAATAAAAACAAGGTAAAAACAGTATAACACAAGACAGTGTGTTGAAATACAAAGTGTCATTTAACCTGCAACAAGGGGAGTTTTGGACTTGTTCTTAACCAAATTCAGTGACAAAATGTGTTTCAATAAAACCCATAAAAACATAATGAGTGTGGTTACATGTACAAGGATAACCTGTTTATGAGGCTTATCCCTGTAAACAACATATTTGGGATATTGTGTTTACAGGAGCACAGAGAAATCAGATTATTCACTTTCCATGTTTATATCCCAGGTTACTTCTGAGTAGTCCAGCTGGCATATTTGGGTTTCTCATGAATGGAATATTGTGTTTACATGCTTTAACACACAAATGGGATAATCCGAAAAACACAATCATAAACAGGTTATTCATGCCCATGTAAACTCACTGAATGATTACAAATATTCTATTCTGTAATGTAACTTTCCCCTAAAACAAAGCAGAAATTGTCCCACCCTCTCGCAGATTTGTAAGTGTATTTCACACCTTCAGTCTTGTGTTATTACTCTGAAAATAAATATTGTTTTCCTGATTTGACTTGACACTCCCCACTTACCAATCCCTGTCTCCAATCCAGGGACCTCCTCCCTCAGAGATGGATGCCTTGCCGGCTGGTTGTAGTCTTCATGTTCCCATGGAGCTGGAGTTTACAGCTTCCTGTTTCCCTCGCAGCCCTGACAAAAGCTGTGGCCTCGTCCATGTTGACTGACCTAGCTGGTGACGATGATTGTAGTTTAATATTGTGAGTAATTTTTTTTTTTTTAAGCAGCAGAGTTGGTGAAATGGTTTCTTGTGGACTGTCACTTTAACTTTTCAATTTTCAAAATTCAAAATCTTTTATTTCCAGGTGGCTCATTCTGCCTTTACGTTTTAAGATACATAATATAAGCTAAATTCCTTTATTTCCTTTTTTTGTTAACTAAAAGTTAAATGTTTTTTGCATTTAGTATGTTTGCGTGTTTTCCATGGTATATTCTCTTTCATGGCTTCACTTGCTGTACATTTGCTTGTGAAACCATTAGTGTATATTGTGCAGTAAAATGTGCGGTAGTATTGAATGTGTTAAATAAACTGAGTAAATTGGGTGTATTTGTAACCCATGACATTGACATTTAATACAGGTGGACCCTTTTATCACATCTCCCTTTCTCTCCCAACTACGAAATGAAGTTTGGTAGATGCCCTAAATAGCATTGGAAAATATAAGATGAAGCAGGACAGCTGAGTATCATTGTTCAGCATCTCATCTGATGTTATTCAATGGATTTTGGAGTTATTAATTTTAACCCAACAAAGAAAAGAAAAACCTGTAAAAGAGCTGTACAGTGTTAGTGTGTGCAGGAAGCGAGAATCTGGTGTTATAAGCATAATAATTATTTATTGAAATATGACGAAAAATTCAATTAGCCTCAGAGACACTCCCCAAGACAGGGGTGGTGATAGGAGCAATCAGGATGTCAGCAGGAGGGGCAAAAGTCAGACAAGCAGGAGGGAAATAGCATTTTCATCCATTGTGTTGACAGCGTACATGAGCTTGTGAATGCACCAACGTAGTCATTGTGAAAGTCCTTGATAAAGAATTTATTCTGCAGTCAAGTCTGTCTAGACAGTTACTCTTTATAAACAGGATTGGTTTGTTGTAAAGTAAACAACTGAAGATCAGAAAACTGTTTCTCAAAATTTTTACTAAACTTCATCTCAAAATAAGCTCCTGTTTGGGATGGAGCAGGACTGCAGTAGTTTCATCAACCATGCAGTAAAAAAATAGGACTTCTACAATGACCACATTATTGTGCATGACTGTGTCGGTTGCATGTGGTGTCGAGTTTGACTGGATGTTATGGGAAGTCCAAGGCGGCTGCAGAACCTTAACACATAAATTGTGGGTGATAAAAGATTGTCTGGTCAATAGACGCAATTAACGAGGGTGTCAGACAATGGAGCTCAGGACCAGGAACTGCTGGGTGACATGGGATTTTAAGTGAACTTTCTGTACATTAAGCATGCCATTGAAAAATGTTTGATCGTTCTATGACTTAATTGACAAAATGTCGACAGGTAAACAAATAAACACCACAGGCTGTTGTAGGAGGCAGGTGTTTGGACATTGTGGAGAAAAACAGTAACAGCAACTACAGTACATGTGAAAAACTTCACATGAAAATAATTAAGGTTGTCATTTTTTTAAGGAAAAAAAAGTCTGTTTTTGTTCATTTTGGACACAATACGAAAAGTCACAACTCACAGGAGGGAAAAGATGCAGTCTTTGGTATAAGAGCAAACCGGAAAGAACAATGATGCAGGTTGAAAAGAAAAACTGATGTGGCACAAACACCTTTCACACCTACTTGCTTGAATACAATACTCTTTTCAATGCACTGACTTGCATAAACATTTAAGACCAACACAATGTGTGATTTCTTTTCCTTTTGAAAGCCTATTATCTTGCTCAAGACCTGCATCATTGAACTACTAATAGAAACAAAACAAGAACATGCTACAGTAAACAAATTTATTCTGGCGCAGGCACCTCACGTCATGTAACACAAAGATGGAAACCCAGAGACGCAATAAATTATCTTCATTGTTAAGCGTAACCAGTGACATACTGTACATCAAAAAGGTAAAAGCACCGTAAATAAAAAAGGAGAAAGACTACAAAAAAGGTTGAAGTGAAACGGAACCCTTTTACAGCAATGCTTAAGAAACAAATGTTTGAATGCCAGCAGACACAAATAGAAATTAATATTTTATGTGTGATTCCTTTTTGATTTTAGTGTCTCACGACATAATTTAAGTACTATTAAAAAAACAAACAAAAAAAACGCTGTACACACACCAAAGAAAGCAAACCAGAGGGATCTATTTTTTCATTTCATTGATTTCATTTTTTAAGAAATCATTGCTTTGCAATTTATGCTTCATCACAGTTCTCTCCCATATGAACACATGAATGTAAACACCTGTTGAATTATTCTTTTTTTAAATTTTTTACAACATTAATACTTTATATATATATTTGTACATATTTTCATTCACATCTGCACGGTTAGCTAGCATGGTAATGAAATAAGGCAAGACTCACATAACTGTGACATCACAAATCTTTTTTTTTTCCTCTTAATACTGATTATTAAGGGTTTTTTTTTTTGTAATTTCCTTCTTCTGTTCTGCAGCAGGCTTTGGTCTTTCCGGACAAAGGCAGGGTCAATCCTTCTCCGTCTCCAGAATCACACTTTGTTTTGTTCCAGTTGTAATGAGATAATAAAAAGGGCGGGTACTTTTTTGCAGGAAAAAAGGGCTATAAATACAATTGTTTTATGTGACATAAGTAAGTGAATTTATTTAACACTGGTCTTTCTGAGGTACATAGTTAAAGATGATTTGGGGAGGGGGAATAAGAAAGGGGAACCACAAGGTGACCATGAGGAGCAAATGACTTCCATTGCAAGAGGAAAAAAAAACATATTATTTTTCTTCTTATTGGCCTATTTATCATTTTGTTCATTAAAGAATGTTCCTTTTTTAGACGTTTATTTTTTAAACATCAATTCTCCCTTCTCAGTCAGTATCAAGCTGCCTTAGCAGGCGTCTTTTGTGAGTTCAAAAAACACATGACAGTAGGTAAGAGTCTCTGGTCGGGTGACTGCTTGTCCATTTGTCTTTACAGTACCAATGACAGCTAAAAGCCGGTTTCAGTGAGAGAGCACACCAGAGGATGGTCGACCAAAATAAGCCACAGCTTTAGTCGTCACAAAGCTGTGAAAGATGGGCGGTGTTACTCCATTTCCTTTCTCAGCACAAAAACCTCTCACAATGTCACCAGTGCTAAAACACTTGAGGATGGTTAATTCTTTAAGTTGCAGCCTGCCGGTTAGATAGTCTGTTTTTGTGCAGACAAGTAGATCCCATCTCGTGCCAAAGCAGTTTGTTTCAAGTGTTTTTCTTTTTTCTTTTAATATTGTCTTTGTGTAGTTGAGGATCTTCATTCAGACTTTTTTTCATGATAAAGGGATCCTTATGCTTATTTGTGTGTGCACATTATCTGTCTTTGTGGATGTGTCCAAATCTGTACTCCAAGTTGTAAATTGAAGATCAAAAATGAGCTCAATATAGGCTAAACAAGAGTTGCTAACTGTCTCTGCTTTCCATCCTCCTGGTCATCATTCGAGTCTGAACTGGAGGTTTGGTTATTTGGAGTTTTTTTCGGCTGCAGCAAAACTCTCAGGATGTCTGCATAGCTGCGTTATGAGCAGCGCAGTCCCCTCCTAAGCTCTCTTGGCATGAAGCATTTCAATGAGCAGGTTGTTGCAGGGCACATCGCCATTCAGGTGTTTGTAGTAAAGGTATTCTTCGGCCTGCAGGCTGATGGCGCGGATCTCTGGCAGCCGGAGCAGCAGTTGGCCAAACTTGTCCGTTTGTTGCGGGTAGTTACACATGACATAGTCCAGCAGCGCTGCGTTGACCTGCTCCTGGACGCTTTCTACCAGGTGGAAGTTCTCCAGGTTCTTCACATCTACAGGAGGAAGCAAAATAAACAGTTAGATTAAGAAAACACTTATTCAATCACTGAGTGCTATTGAGAAGTATAAGAACAAAGCAGTGAAAAATAATAACAGAACCTAAACATGGACATAATGGCAGATAATTACAAGCCATCATGTCTCACACAATAGCTGAATGAGTTCCTACAGGCAGTGTTTGTCCACATCAATAGAATTTAGTTAGTACGATTAACCTACACATCAGTTTTACAGTCTTACAATGAACAACATGCTCAACAAAGACTACATGTTTCCCTGATGTTAGCAGGTAGCTACATATAGCAGTGTAGGCTACATAATGTAAACACTTGCAGTAGCATGGCTGAAGCAGATGACCATATGAAGAAATCCGTCATGAGCTGATGCCAGCTTGTTGCAAAAGCGTAAAAAAAAATCCCCAAACAAACATTGGAAAGAGAGAATTGAGAAGGGCCAGAGGTCTCATTATTTATAACTTTGGTCATATTTAATATGAACATCTGACATTTTAACATGATATATACACATTTAAGAAAATAAGGAAAAGCATAACAGGTTGCATTTAATGTCTCATGTTAACTCAAACTTATTTATGGCAGAAACTATAACTAGACAGTTTATAGTGCCACAGTATCCTCAAGGAGACAAATGAATGGACCATAAAAGTTCATATTTCAAAGAAAGAAAGATTTTAGCAATTTGTGTTCTCATTTATCAGGGGAATGTGCTGCAACATGAAATCTTTGGCTCATTTTTTTTTTACTTTTAAAGAGGACTTCAAAATGCACTGCATGACGAAATATCCGTCCCTTCTTTCCTTTTCTCCTCTGAATTGTCTCTTGAGAGTGCGATGTAGAGGTAATCAGGTAAAGGCAAAAAAAAGGTTATCTCGAGAGATTAATTCCCTCAGGAGTCAATAAATTATGTAGGGCAGAATTACAGTCATATTAGCACCAGAGCTACTCCCTAACCTAATGCCTTCACCATCCTTTTATATCATAACAAAGGAGAATGTGTCGTAATTATTATTGTAAAATTTGCTGTTGTTGTTGTTGTTTTTTTAAAGCATCAATCTTGTGGAAAACATTAATCACTTAAACTGCAGGGTAAAATAAAAATGCAGGAATCCATCTTGGTGGGAAGTTTTTTTTTTCACTATTAATTCCTTGTTCAAAATACATTTTGCATCTTTCCAAAATCCTACCTTTACGCGCAGCTATAAGCACTTTTCCTTGACAATAATAAGCTCACTGGGGGTTTGAGCAGATTATTGCAAGACAAGACAAAAATTTGCTAAATGGATAATGGTGGACTAGAGCGCAGTGTGTACTTGTCATGATTACGAAGCACAGGGCTGCAGAATATTTAATCACGTCGTAGCTCTCTGTGTGCATGTGTGTGTGTGATTTAAGGTCTACAGTAAGACAAATTACAGCCAAATACACAAAAACAAATCCCCAGAGACAGATGGATAGACAACCGTTATCATGGTTTAATAATATCTTATGGCAATTAATGAAAAGAGGGGTACAGCTCTTAAAAAATCTCTAAAATCAGGATTGGAAACAGACCGCTTAATGTACAAAAGTCTTAGAAATAAAGTTACCACAGAACTAAGAATGGCCAAGGCAAATTAAAGTTGCAAGCAGCGATGAAAGGGCCCTCGCACCCCACGTATGTTGGGGTACTGGGGAACTCCAGCTAAAGCGGTCGTTCATTTCTGTGAAGTCGGATAATAAAAGCAGAGAGTGAGAGATATGGAGTGAGATATTTCACATGATGTAGTACTTCCAGTGGCCACTAGATCACACTGGAGGGTACATAAATTTCACGTCATCTTGGTGTAAATAATTTGTAGACCAAAGCATGAAAATTTAATGTGAATTATAAATTAATTAATAACAAAACAAAAACCCTGAATGTTGAGTTTTAACCTTTTCCAGGGCAGGTAAGTTTTACAGGCCGCTTCCCAGAGAAGAGTCTGAAGTGCAACTTAAAACACGGTTGAATTGTCTGAAGATTTAACTCAGCTGGTTAGAGGACTTGCCCGCAGACTATGAGATCATTAGTTCAAACCTCACCCAAGATAGGTGAATTTTACAAGCAGCTGTCCAAACTACAGAACTAAAAAGAACGCTGAAAATAGTCGAAGTGTTAGCTCTAAGAGTGTTTAAGGTTGCGAGATTGAACTTTATTCAATTTTAAAGAGTGCTGTCCAAACGAGAGTGTGAAAGAGAATGTCAAAAACAGTTAAAGTATCAGGAGGTTTGGCTCAGTGCGTTAGACAGCTGATTGTTGTCTCTTAGGTTGCGGGATCAAGCCTTATTTGGGACAGATGAGTTTAAAGGTTGTTGTCCAAATGTGAAGGGCAAAGGGAATACCCAAAATAGCATAAATAATTGAAGTGTAGCTCAGGGGAAAAGACGGCCTAGGTTGGCAGTTTGAGCCTCACAAGTGAAGCGGTTACGCAGCAGTACAAAATCCATGGCTGAAATTTAACGGGTAATGCCAGAATTGGCAAAATCGATACATATACAAGACTACTTTAGTCTTTACTGATATTCCTTGATTTCGATAGACACATCTGCCGATACTGGTTTTACATGTTTAGGGACAACTTCACCTGATTTATCGGCTAAAACGATATATCACTCAACTTTATGTGCCTTTATTTGTTCTGTAATATCACAATCAGTGTCTAAATTATATGAATCTACAGCCAAATTATATTTAATGGCATAAATAAAATAAAATATCGGCTAATATATCTGTCTGCTCTGCTGATGTAAGGGTCATATGGTGTTGAAACTGAAAATTCAGTATCGGCAGTGACATCTCTCGAAAACTCGAGTGACATATGAGTCAGGCCGATAATCAACTAAGTTCTTGGCAGGGAAAATTCAGTATTCAGTATATGAAAATTCAGGAGACAAGGAGACAGTTGTGTGTTTTTTAACTGTCTTAAGTGTTCGTTGCAAGGTACGTCATCGATGACTTATATCAGCAGAGCAGTCAGATATGTCAGCCAATATTTTATATTATTTATGCCATAAAGGTCAACTGTCTCCCATCCCAGATAAGACTTGAAGCAGCAACCTCAGGCACACTAACCATCTGATCTACCCACTGAGCCAAACCTCCTGACACTCCAATTGAGATGTTGTTCAAACAAGCCTTAAAAGTTTTTGACAGGAAATCATAAAATTATCATCATTGTGAAATACTGTCTAAATATAACTTCTTAAGCTTTGAGAATCTAATATTGTTTTCAGAACTTCAATGAGTTCATAAAATAATGTACAATACTAATTCTCCACCACTGAAGGGCTTTTTTCAGCACCACTTTGAGCAAATGAGCAGTACCTCCCGATCTGCTCTGAACTCAGATCTTAGCATCCCACTGTGGTGAAGTGCCTTTGCACAATCTTCTTTTTCATTTACATCCATCAGACACTGGAATATGCTTCCAACTGAGCTAAAAACAGGCACAGACCATCAGACTTTCTCCCATGGTGTCAGAAAATGTATATTGAGTAACCAGACATGTCAGCACTAATTTCGTCGTGATCCAGATTTTATGAATGTATGTTGATGTGTTTGTTTCTGTTTGTATTGTCTACACTGTTTCTCAAATGGGGGTACGTGAGATTTTTTTTAAAAAATGTATGCATAAGTCACGCATAACTCCTAAAAAAAATAATTATACAATAAAAAGTTCATTATAAATATAAATGTAAGTTCATAAACTGAATTTTATACTCAATAATCAATTTCAAAATCCTTAAAAAAAACAGACATCCCAAACCAGAATTATTTGATGCAACCTGTCAAATGCCATCACCTGTCAATCGATCACTTGCTGCCGTCAAGTCACAAACAATGGATTCAAGGTTGAAGCGTAGCAGCAATGCTACTGATGACACGGAGAGACAAGTGACAAAGATGGCAAAACCAGAACTGATGAAATACCGTCAGTATGCAGACACTTCATTGCATACCATGCTGACAAAAAGGCCAAAAACATCATAATATAGCATGTCCAAAAAATAGCAAGACCAAAAAATAGCTGAAAATTACATAGTATCGTGTGTCGAAAAATCTTACATTTTGACATGTCAAAAATATAGCTGAAAACAACATATTACAGCTTATAGAGACACTTCATAGTATAGCATGCTGAAAAAAAGTCTGAAAACAACACAGTATAGGAGGTCAAAAAATGTCAAATTTTGACATATCAAAACAAAATGGATGGAAACGACATAACTTGTGGAGACACGTCTTATTATACCGTGTAGAAAATAAGGCTAAAAACATCATAATATAGTATGTTGAAAAAATGTCTGAAAATGACATGTTTAAATGGGATTTATGTCCACGAGTTGCAACCCCCAAATTTGAAAGTGTTTTTCAGTTACAATGTTGTTTAACAAATCAGACACTGATGGCACACCACTGTGTTGTACCTCTTTTTTTTCTACCAAAAATGTTTTGTGCTGTGCAGGGGGTATTTGGCTGATAATATTTCAAAGGGGGAAAAAAGTTTGAGAACCACTGGTCTATTGTAATGTAATGTTTTTTATCATGTGTGATATGTGTTTTTTAATGTTAGATATTTGTTCTGTTTGTACCTGCCCAGGGACTGCAGATGTAATCTAGTTAACAGCTAAATCTGGCATGAATCATCTTTTCTCATTTGAAATTAATGTTTTTTATGCATGGTTCTTGATTAATAAAAACATGTTAAAAAAAAAAAAAAGAGAGTGTGTGTGTGTGTGTGTGTGTGTGTAATCTTTTATTAATCTGTTTGACCTGGGGTCGAGTGTGCTCACAGTCGGCTAATGTGGAATGACAGAGTCCCTGTGTCGAGTTGATATCCCCAAACCAACACACGCACACGCGCGCACACACACACACACACACACACACACACACACACACACACACACACACTTTTCAGCGTGCACTAAAATATACCATCTTTCATGCCAATTCTGCCATTCTCTCACACATACAGACACGACTTCATGGAAATACACATATTTCTCACACAGTACCCCCTGCCCCCACTCACACACAGACACACACCCTCCACCAACTCAGAGCATTAGAAGGAAGGAGGGGGAGATAAATCAGCAGCTAATGAGGTCTAGAGAATGAGAAGCAGGTCCTTCAAGGCACTTCCATCTATGATGCACTCTACCATGCTATTACAATCTGTATGTGTGTGTATTTGTCTGTTCTTGTGTTGCCTATGTGTGTGTGTGAGCTGGTGTGAAGTGTGTGCATGCTCACCCTGACCTCTGGGTGACACGACGGGGGGGGCTAAATAAGGCCAAAAGGAGGGCAGGAAAGGGGGGAGGGGTTGCGGCCTGTGACAAAGGAGGGTACAAACAAACATGACATGTGCTTTTTCCTGCTACCACTCAGCTGTTTGACCCCCTATCAGACTCCTCAACTGGTTTTCACACCAACACCTCCGAGAAGTACTGATACAGCCTTACATAAGCAAATCCACTTAAGTGTGGGCTTTAGGGTTTGACATGCAGACGTCCTACGCAGGTCAGAAAGAAAAATAAAGGACTTGTTTTCATCTGCAGGTTGAACAAATGTAACCAAACTTTTTAAATTGCTCAAAGAGTTCTGCTGATGAGGGCAAAGATTTCAGAAAAGCACCACCTTCCTCCTCACTCCTAATTTTTCGTCTTTATTCAGATTTGTCATCTTCTATGTATTAAAGGTATAAAATGAATGTTCCTAAAATTTCATTCTCTGTAATCACTTGTGACCAACTATAAATGTGTGAAGGTGTATTTTTCTGCAGGGGTTCTGCTCCCTGCTCCTATTTCCTTATTCTATCCATTTTTTTTGGTGCTTTGGACATTTATTGCCAGGTATCTCATGTGCCAAATTGTAAGTAGAAAGGCATCCAAGAGACACAAAATGATCAGAAATATACATACATAACTGAATGAAAAATACAAAAAACATGACCTAAATGGTGGCCACAGACATAGTGTCAACTCATAAATTACTGTTTGGAATACAATATCTTTTAGTGTGAGGAATCATACCTGTCATGAAATGATTATAGCTTTGTTAATAGCCATAGTGTCTAACCACCGTATACTGGACATAGATTAAATGAAAATTGAATGAAAAATCCTCTAACTCAAAGCCAAACAAAAAGCCTGAAAATTGTATTAAGGATTATAGGATATGCAGCATTTTTACAAATTTACTTTTTATGCATGGAATTAATATATCTTTAAAATGTGTAATACAAAAGGCCAAGTGTTCTCTGCAGTACAGACACAGTCTATCACAAATATGCTCATGCTGCTCAATAATCAATTCCGCAATGTCACAGCCTTGTCTGAGTTTGATGTACTTAATTTTGCAGCAACATGACAAGGTGAACCCAGATCACAGCCAAAACATGTGACGTGTTGCCATGGTTTCTCAAAAAGACGTTATCTGTTTGTGTCTGTTTGTGTGTGTCTGCATAGAGTGTATGCATGTGGAGGGGAGTTTGATGAGTGTATGTGTGGATGTTGATGAGGGAAACTACAGAGAATTAGTACCCAATGTCTCTGTCAAGCTAATTAGAGGAAAGTGAGGAAAAAAGACAGCATTTTAATTGCTAATTATTACCAGAGCCCCTTTTGAAAAAATAATGAATGAGGGCTTCCAAAAATGAAAAAGCACAAAAGACAATAGTGTGATATCTGCTCCCGTTTGTAAACCCTGAATTAAAAACAAAAACAAAACAAAAAAAAACTCAGGTTGAGAAATGTTTCTTAATTTTGTTGCAAATCAAATCAGACAAGTCGATTGATTTTAATTTACTGATCATTCAAAGGCGGGAGAAGGATGAGGAAGAAGAGAAGGGGGTTAGGGGATGAAAAAACAAAATAAAATAAACAATCGATCAATGATTCCCAGACAGTGTCAGGTTGGAGCATTAAGTGTGCTAAACACTCTCTTGCCCCCCCCCCTCTCTCTTTCTCTCTCCATCTCATTGTTCAGTCACTGTGGGACTAATTATCAACTTTTTTTCACATAAAACAGCCGCACTTCGTTGCAGTGCCGGGTCTGAATACTCAAATGGAAACCCCGAGGTCCCGCAGAATACATTGTTTCATTTGACGGGCGATCATGCTGAAGCCAGCGACCTAATGCAAAAGCGCGCGTGCACACACACACACACACACACACACACACACACACACACACACAGAGGGAGACACACACAATCTCTCTTTCACAGAGCCCCTGAAATCACTGCTGTGCTTTTTAATTAGATGAGATCTGCTCTGTGCTGCGAGTGTCAGTGTGTCCGCATGTGCTTTTACAGTCTTTTACCGGCCCTTGCAATCCACCTGCTCCAGGGACACACACGTACGCACGCATGCATGCACGCACACACACACAATGCACATTCACTCATGCAAATACTTGCTTCATTACCACAGTCTGATCTCAATGATGCCTCACAGACCGGACACACATCACTTTGTGTCAAAGTTCACTGTTCTCTGCAAAAGCAAACAGGCATCACTTTATGGCAAGAATGAAGTGGTAGAAAAATACTGCAATGGACAGTAAGTCAACCTTTAAACATACAGTGATACTTAACTTGTGGCCCGCAGGCCAAATCTGGCCCCTGGAAGGGAGCTAGGTGTCTCACCAACCAATTTCTACCCAGCCTACCCAGTTCTGTGAAGTACTGATCACCAGCAATCGAAGACCAATGCATGCCAGTTAGATTTGTGTCAGAATCTAGCCCGACTTGCTCTGACATCTCGCGATTTCAGGGTTGCAACAGATTTTAGAGCCAGGCCACGCAGTTGCTCTCTGCCAACTGCTAAGGTCTGGCTCTCAGCTGATCGAACACCTGATGGGTTCAGATGTTGACTCACCAATATGAAACGTCAGATTAACTTTTTTTTAGTTTTGTTGAATTTCAGAGATTATTTAATTACAAAATTATTATTACAAAATGTCTTTGTCATATTTGAAGGGTTTTCTGTAAACAGAGTACATGTTGTGACTGATGGTGATGTTTAGCAGTCCCAGCTAAATACTTTCATCATAAAATATACAGATGCAATTGTATAGTATTTTAATGATTTTGAGAAAAGAAAGAAAAGAAGGATTAAGGATTAAACAGCACAACTTGTGGTCAGATGTCTAAGTGGGATGTGAGGACTCTTAGAAAAACGTGTACTGAATGCTGTTATGATGGTTTTGATTTAGCCTATTGATGTAGTCCGAGTGTATTTACCCTCAGCAGATTTATATAAAGCAGCAAATTGATATAATGCTGATATACATTAATATTCATGTAAATGAAGGTTTAACCATGAAATGAAATCACAGATTGCCTGTATAATATTTGAAAAGTTTACATTGAGACTGTAAAAAGACTGATAAACGGACATGATAAGATCTGAATGAATAGGAATCCAATCGAACATGTTGTGGGTGCTTCTGTGACTTCCTGTACAGACTGAAGACTGCTAGAAAAGTAAGAAATCTGAAATCCGAATGCGGCCGAGTGTGCCCGAGCAGTGTGCCCAAATGCCATTGAACTGGATGGTTTACATCTAGACAGGAATAGGAGACGTTCGTGGTGGTTTTGACGCTCACAAAAAAAATATTTACTGATTTACAGACGTCTCTTTCTCAATGTGAGTCAATGTGGAAAAGTTCTTCTGGGCCAGTTTGCGTCACGTGAGCGACCCGAACGGTGTAATTCCACTTTCAGCCACTATGTAAATTCTGCATCAACGCCTGGCGCACTTCCTGTTTGATACGTGAAGTCAAGACGCTTGTCTCGGTCACGTGATACCCCAAAATGTCGCCCACAAGCCAGCGAAAATGAGTAAGAAACAAACGTCTTTGGAGAACTTCTTTGCAAAGGAGTAGGGCTCAATGAGGAGACAGAAGAAGAGCATACGACTGCCAGGAAAAAGAAAGCTGCATTTAAAAGACGATACCAGGAGTACTACTTAAAATACAAGTTAATCACCACAGGTGATTCTCACGCGTCAAACGCCCTCTGCATACTATGTGGCGTCACGCTATCAAGCGAGGCAAAGAAGCCTACAAAACTGCTTCGCCACACGGAGACCAGGCACCCTGCATTACAACACAAGCATTTGGAGTTTTTTTTTTTTTTTAAGAAAAAAAAAACGCGAACAACAAGGAACAACGTCTGTGAGTGCACTAAGAGCATCATGCGTAGTGGCTAACCGTATTGCTAAGGCTAAGAAACCTTTAACTATTGGTGGTTCCTGCCAGCTGCTAAGGACGTTTGCCATGAACTTTTAGGAGCGGCTGCAGTTAAAAAGCCTGCACAGGTTCCTCTTTCGGCTAGCGCCATCACGAACTGACGAAATAGCAGGGGATAATGAGACACAGCTGATGGAGAGGGTTAGTGACTCACCATGGTACGCAATCCAGGTAGAGGTGTCTACTGATATTGTCAACAAGGCAATGCTAATTGTTGTTGTACGACATATATATCAGGAGGATGCGCATGAGGATATGTTATGTCCACTATCGTTGCCGACCAACACAACAGCCGCAGAACTACTCAACTGTCTAAATAATTATATATACGGAAAACTGAATCCTTTTGTGTGGGCGTATGCACGGGCGGAGCTGCTGCTATAGCTGGACGGATTTCAGGTTTGCGTACTCGGATTAAGGAAGCTGCGCCAGAATGTGAGTCTAGCAATTAAAGTTATTAACTACATCCAAGCACACGCTCTTAACTTGCGTCAGTTTGAGCAGATTTATTAGGAAATGCACGCAGAGCACAAGATGGCCATCTAAAGGGAGATCTGGAACTGTGCGGACGACGAGTGAACAGAGGGACATTTGACGTTTCAAACATTAGCGGGGATTTTGCAAGAGACTGAGTGCAGGATCACATATCTAACTGCTGGAGATTGCAAATGATAGTGGCCTTAAAAGTATATTTGAAGCAACAACGTTGCCGGTTTTCTGGACTAAACTCAAGTCAGAACACCCTGAGATTCCATTTCCAACATCCTATCTGTGTGAAGTGGGTTTTTCTGCAATGACTGCAACCAAAACAAAATTACGGACATAAGGAACACACTTCCGGTGTTATTGTCTCCCATCACCCCTAGATGGGACCGTCTCCTTGCAGAGAAACAAGCCCAGGGCTCCCACTGATTCAGCGTTATGGTAAGTTGTATTTTTTATGCACTTAATGTTTGTTTTAATGCCGTTTGTATAATTTTATTTTGTCGTATTTATCCCCCACTCCTTGATGGCCAGTCCATGAAAATATTGTCTCAGATGAAACTGGTACATGTCGCTAAAAAGGTTGGGGACCGCTGCTATACTATGACATTTTATCATGATTTTGGACACATACTATGGCTTTTTGTCATGATTTTGGACAACATACTATACTATGACATTTTTTCATGATTTTGCATGACATACACTGCTATGACTTTTTTTTGTCATGATCTTGGATCACATACTTTACTATGACTTTTTTCATCATTTTGGATGACAGACGATACTATGTCCATTTTTTATTCTGTGACAGCAAGTATATTATGCTGGTTTGCTACATCATATATATGTACATATTTTCATCTTTAACCTACAGATGTCTGGAAAGTGAGCTGTCGGATTCCACGCCACGACAGCTGAGCTGCTGCCATCCAGCGAGATCTACAAAGAGTAAGTGTAGTTTTTATTTTCTCTACAGCCCTATTTGCACAGGACTGCCCATCGAGCACCAGATGTCATTTAGACTTTTTTTTTTTTTTGGTTAAATCTGGTCAGCTATATTTATTTTATTTTCTATTTTATTTATTTATTCACATCAATAAAAAAAAATTGAAACTCAACTGGGCTTATAGAAATACCTTACAGAAGGGAATACAATAAATTTCAAGTAATATAATAAATTATAATACTTTGATACTTGGTCCTAATTTAGCCCCAAAAAGAAGTTGAAAATAAGTCTATGCTTAGACTGTCTATTTTTGTCCTAATTCAGCCCACAAAAAAAGACACTGAAAATTGATCTATGTTTAGACAGCGACAGGTTAGTTAGCGAGTGTGATAAATAACATATTTACAAGCCCCCACACCTACATACAGAGCGGAGACCTCCGTTAATAAGGAGGTGTATTTTATAGTTTGTGTTAAGTCTACTTTAGTACACTGCTGTATTGTGCAGGCTTATAGTCCTGGGTTTGAGCTTTTAGAGCCTGACTTGCTGTCATCTGTTTGTATTGTTTTTGTAGACTTTCAAACTGAATCATTACACAATTGAAACTAACACTTGCATAATTTATGTACCTCTTCCATCCCACAAGGCACACAAACACATGCCAGCAAAATCTGCAACCACCCAGTTGAGGCAGTGTTACCTTACAGCTGTGTTTGACAGCACAAAGTGTGACAAATACTTTTAAAAAATACAAAAATATTGAACAGCGCAGTAGCTGAGTTAATCTTAATTTCATCAGGTGCCTATAATTCATTCATTAAGTCCCCTTATTAAATTATAGCACCCTCTTGTGTGCAGTTTAAATATAGCACTTTGTTGACTTTGCAAGACAAGAAAAAACTGAAGCCTTAACCCAGATTTCACTTAAAAGTTAATTTATACAATAATACTGTTAATAAATTGAAAATAAAACAGGTCAAAGGTAGTGTAAATACCTCTCCTCTGCCATCCCATTTTAAAGCCCTTCATTTTTGTCACGTCAGGACTCTCATCTTATATATTATTTCATTACTTTTCCTGGTGTTAAGTTTTTGCAGTGGTATTGTTTCAGTATTGGTATCGCAATATTTTGGGCAGGTATTGTATCAAAGTCAGAATTTTGGTATCGTGACACTACTCAATTGTAAATTAGACATTTATTGATAAGGTGAGGTTCACTTAAAATTGGTGACAAACTGATGGGGTTTGATGATTTAACATAAATGCTACCAAGCCTTTGTTTCCAAATGAAACCCGTCAGTGTAAAGTTAGCATCTTAACCTATCTTAACCGTTAGTTAACGTTAGCTATTGTCATCCATGCTTTTAAGGTGGTAGGGAAATAAGCCTGGTCATGAAGACATTATAAATATTATGTTGATAATCTTTTACAAATAGCATTGCTGGCTAACTAATTCAATAACAATAGCTAATGGAGGTTATTTTGGTGAGCTAGAAGGCTATGGAATAAATGAATAATCATAATAACAATAATATCAATACATAAATCAATAGAAGTCTCAAAATGAAATAATAAATAAATAATGGACAATGGCAGAAGCAAACAAACAAACAAAAATTCACACTCATATCACATCGCTGGATTTCACCAGATAAAATTTTGTCATAGTCTAAAAATCGTTTGCTTTTTTTTTTTTTAATTTGTAAAAGCAAGAGAGTTAAATGTTGAGTTGAAATCCATCCAGTAAAAATCGAAAGATGGGTATGAACCTAAAAAAACCCTTTGGTTTATGGATAAAGAATTTCTCCATTAAAATAAAAAAACTAATAACATAGTTGAAATCATCATAACAGAATACATATTTGAGGGTAAAATCATGAGTGATATATTAAAATTATTGAAAACATGAGCACTTAACGTAGACCAAAAATTCATTGTTATTTTACCCAGAGAAAAAAGGTTAAAGTCTCATCAGCATGAGAAGAACATGAGTCTTCTGGTTGCAACGTAACATAGGCTGTTAGCAGCATGTGATGAATTTAACACAACAAGCTGTTTTAAGTGCACCAACATTTGACTGACACAGAAATTCTCCATTTTTTTAAACAGACATCTTAGACCAATGTTTTTTCTTCCAGTCTGCAGATGAAATCTATTATTGGCAATCTAGTGGCTGTAACTACTGAAATTTGACCTTCAGTGTGGATGCAAGCTGCATGGTCACCTAATTAGCTACACCTACAATCTAATCCTTTCCAATACAATAACAGCTCTGCATAAATTCTACTTTAAAGGGGAACAGCAGCCATTTAAAAAAGATATTATTCAGGAGGCTATATGACATGATGGAATAAATACTAGAACCTGCTCATGAACGCTCATACTGCCATGGTGTGCAAGGAAAAAAAGTCTTAAAAGAAATTGGATAAATTTATCTAAAAATAAACGAAGTTTTTTTTTATTGTACATAGTTTTAAATAGACACATTTTAAGATGTTTGAAGATACATTTTTACAAGTACTTCTTTATGTTGTCTCATTTTGAGAGACAAAAATCAATCTCATTATCAACCATGAATTTATGATCATACATTTACAGTGTTACATATTTAGTATTATATTGTAAGTAAATTTGGGTAAAACACAGCCATCTCTTATCCTGTTTGAATGCGCACCATGAAACACAGATGTGGGGGGGGGGTGATTTCCACATAACGTGAGGTCCCTAGGTTATAATAGTCCTGTGCGAATGGGCCTTATGTCTGTGTTGTGTTTTTGGCCGCTGTGCCATGACTTTATTCCTCTATATCTCCTTATTCTTTGTCTTTCTACCAGTCCACACTCAGTAACATGGGTCATGCTGGACTTCTGGACTCCAATCTGCTACCCTCTGGTTCCCACACCAGACTGAGCTACCGCTGCCAAACTAGATCTACGAATAGTAAGGGCCATTTTTATTTTCTTTAAGTCTGTGTTGTGGTTTTGGTTGGCTGCAGTGCCGACCGATCTGTTTGACTATTTATTGTGGTCGCCGTGCCATGACTATCCATCTCTCATCTCTGTAACTATCCTTTATCTCTGGTTTTACCTCTCCGTCTCTCTGTCTATTTCTATTTCTCATCTCTCTTTATCTATATTTGGCTGCCATGCCCTGACTATCTCTCTAGATCTCCTCTCTATCTCTTTGTCTGCTATGATATAAATGTCATTTATATTTTGACACCTTAGAATTATGAGTTTCCATCTGCGTTCTGAGCAATTTTGAGATATTAAACTTCAAAGTTTTGAATTCATAATTGCAAAAATTATAAGAATGTTTTTTGTTTTCTAAATAAAATTCCAAAAATACATATAGGTTTTATGAAACACCTCACATAATATTAAGTTGTCACAGAATAAGAATAATAACTTTGTCAAAAATGTCAGATATAATGCTAAGCTGGCGGTTTGTGTTGTGTTTGGTTGGTTTGATTATCTGTCACGGCCGCCGTGCCATGACTATCTGTTGTCTATCTACTTGGATCTACAAAAAGTAAGTGCCATTTTTATTTTTTATGTTTGTGTTGTGTTTTTGGTTGGCTGCCGTGCTGACATGTCTGTTTGGTTATATTTAATGGCCGCTGTGCCATGCCCATCCCTCCATATATCACCCTAAAGTGTCTTTCCCTCATCTTCCCAACTATATCTCTACCTATCTCTATCTATCTCTCTTGCCCCTCACACAAGATATTTAGTGTTTTTATTTTCTTAAAAATGTCGTGTTTTTGGTTGGCTGCTGCACCTACTTATCTCTTGGAATGATCTTGTATGGCCGCCGTGCCATGACTGTCTGTTATGCTTCTATATTTTTTAGCTTGAATCAATATTGATACAATAAAACATTTTTAATTATTAATCCATCAATGGGGAAATTCAGTAGCATGAAAAGTCATCCTATAGCATATTGTCTAAAATAGCATAACAAGTCATAGCATAGCATGTTGTCCAAGGGAGCATAAAAAGTATTTGCACAGTATGTTTTCCAAAATAGCATTAAAAAATTCATAATATAGCATGTTGTCCAAAAAAAGTGAATTAACACACATAAATATAGTACCACAGTGCATAAAAAGCATCAAAATAGATCTTGTTAATCAAGGAAAGTGCCAGGGGAGGATACCCCCGGACCCTACCGACAGAGCTCCAAACATTCTCAGTTCCCACAAACACCCCTGCATACACCTGAGCTGTGTGGGAATACTGTGTCTGGCCTCTGGCCTCTGGCCTCCTGTTATTTTGCTAAAGTGGCCCTCGGGCAAAGCAAGCTGAATTTCCCTGTCATAATACATGGCATTCTATATATCCATGGTACAGACCAAAATGTAGAAAAAGTTGTGATTTGAGTTGGGTATTCACCTGACATGTGAGATAAACCTTTTAATGCTCTCCACACATTATTTTTTAATTTTCCGTGCTGTTTCCTCATTACACTATCGCCTATTTCCAGTCATGTCTTACTCATATAAGACACTGATATGAAGAGCAACAGTTATACATTGCAAAACAACGCCATGGTCTCTCTCGTCACACTTTTAGTGCCCTGATCAATAAACCTCTCAGTCACATGCTGCCAATTCACTGTGCCTTTCAAACTTCACAACGTGTGTTTCCTGCCGGGTCCAAAAACAACACATAAAACTCTGGGTCATAAACAGTTATTGAGTCAAGTGCTGTCAGTAAACTTGACCAATTAAACGTGAGTGGAAGACAAATCAGTCACTTCCTGTATAGGATGGAATTAGGGGCTCCGGGTCTTCCACAAGGGGCTTTCACAGGCGTGTATACGAGCCTATCAAAGCTGAAGCACCTTTTACTACGGCAGCGGTGCTTCAAAGAGTGAGGAGTTGAACCCATGTTCAGGCCAAGTCCTCTTTATTGTACCCTCCTGGATTGTTATCAAGTCGACACTGTCAACTGCTACTTTATTCATTATTAATCTGCCTCGCAGCTCAGCTCCAATCAGAGACAGGGGCGTTGAAAGAAGAGAACCCAATGACCTTTGACTCGGGGTGGGCCGACAGGACAAAGTGAGGACTGCCTACAATAAGCAACATGTAGAGCTACATGTTCACTGGGAGAAATGGCTTTTTGTTTGTGTATGAGTGTTGGTGTTAAAAAACAGGGCAGCAGGGGCGATTAAAGCAAACAATGTTCATGGGGCAAAGGGCAATGGCCGCATGGTTAACAGTATTACTTAAGTGGGCTATTATCTGAGTTATGGTGCACTACCCTCATGCGTAAGCTAGGCTTTGTATCTCAGAAAAGCAACCTCCTTTACCCTCACACCACAATATAGTCATAATGTACACAAACATACACACTACAGCTACACACTGTCTCACTACAGCTCCCATCAATACTCCACTGACAGCATTTTATATGGAAGTGTGTTTGGTTTTTTTCCTCTACAGGAGGCTCAGCTTCCCTCATCTATCTAAGCTTCCCAGCAAACAAGTTTCCCTTCTCCCCGGAGCTCTCAGCTTCCTTGTTTTCCTCCAAGTCCCATTTGGGGAATTCCCTTTCTCAGATATGACGTCTCCATGTTAGAGGCGAGAAAAAATACGGGGGTGGGTGGGGGTAAACTGGAGTTGCAAGCTCCTTAACATTTAATGGGGCATCTTTGAGACTTGATACACCAAAGGCTATAAAGGATAACTGGCATCATACAGTAGCTATCCTATCAAAGGATAGAAGAGAAGCATATATCAGCTGAGGTTTGATCTCTAATAACGATGTCTTGTACTACAGACAGACACTGCAACATGCTGCAGAGGATGTTTTATGGTGGGATAAGCCAGGGACTTATGCAAAAAATATACGCAGAAGTATTTATCATGGCCTTTTTGAATTGGATAATGGCACACACTTTGGACACTGAGAAAGGTGTAGGGCTGAGAGGTTTTACATGCTGTTCAACCAGCCAATTAGCACTTTGGGGGGAGTATACTTATGCCCTTAGGGCTGATTTTTGGTTGTGCCTATGCCAAAGCCTATGCAAGTGGCCTACGCCTTTGTGAACATTTACACTGGTTAGGGGGTGTGTTTGCATTTTTCTGAAATTACACCTCCAAAACCCTAGTTGGAAGTGGGGTTTCTATGCCACCTTCTTAAGTTTCTCTAAAATTCTGTTAGGTTTGATTGAATCAAAACACAACTAAAACACAGCATAAAAAATGGCTTAATAGGGACAATTTTCTCTGTTACGCTCTGTTGTAACTCACAAAACATTATACTATGTTAAAATACATTTTCCCCCACAAATACGACATGCTAACAGTAGTAGAATAAGCGAGCAACATTTTACATTACAAAAATTGGCCTAGTTGGTAGTGGAATTCCCTGTTCTAATATGAGGCCGGGATGAATTTTTTTTTTGAGGTTCTTGTAAGGCTACCTCATAGGGTATTGTGGTATAGAGTACGACCTTGGGTATGGCCTACGGTACGCATCTACACAAAGCCTACATTATTTAACACACAAGTATAAATCTCATTTTATGCTGTAAAATGAGGCAAGAGTAGCATTACTATTAAAACATCTCTTTCATACTGTTTAAATACTTTTCTGTGATTCTTGTTTTCGTATGGAAAAAAGTATTTCATTTTATAGTAAATTGTGGTGGAATGTCAAATCTGCATACCTTGGGTACTGGTTATTGCCTCTCCACAACATTTTTTCATGTCTTATTGTAGCATCAAAAACCTAAGTGGAAAGTTCTATCTGTGCCTATAGAGAACCTGTGCACCATATATCATTTGGAAACGCTTTTTCTTCTGTATCTAATGAAGTGAATGATCTCAGGAAGCATCCTTTACTCTCATTAACTTTTTACTCATTTAGCAAAGGCTTAATTAGGCCCTGAACAGTGACCCTTCATTTTGAAAAGTGACCCTTTATTTCAACTTCAACATAGAGTAATATACCATAGCTACATGCCCTCGAGCTAACATAGAGCCCAATGTCCAGAGGCAAAGTATTCTCTGCGCTAACAATGCATAATAACAACTGTCTCACAGTTCCTGGAAACAGGCCACCAGTGGGGACGGGCTAGTGTCAGCATGTCAGAATAAAGCATGAACTCTCAATTTGCCTGCTGTTTCATCAAACATGCCGCATCGGTTTGGCCACTCAAGGGGGCCAAACTGATGCGGCTATGGAAGAGAATTACGCAGAAACGGGCCAGCTGGGGATATATTAAGTCAAATCTAAACCTCCTCTGACAACATTGCTATTGTTGTTAAGCTAAACAGGTAGCTGCTGGTTCAGTTCTGTCGCCCAAGGACGGGTCAGTGGGCTCAGCGGGGCGATGGAGAGAGGTCGAGAGATATTGAGAGGAAGGGAAAAGTGCCTTAGGTCCGATAAAAAAAACAAGAGAAAAGGTGCTCGGAGCAGGAAGGAGACAAGCTTTTCTCATTGACTATGCTGGCTGGAAGGTGCGGGGGTTTATCCTGAGGTGAAGGGGAAAACAAATTTACATCCTGTATCAGTTGTTCCTATCTGTGGCAATGTTATTATGGACTTTGAGGGCTTAACAGATGGGCATAGCTAGAGAGGATAGTGTCAGTGGGAATAAGTAGTGAAGGCATAGTTCAGACTCTTTGACTCTGCTTTTTTTTTTTCTTTAACCCTTTCAAACTTGAATCCACATCAGTTTTGTTGTGGTGAGTTCAGACACCTTTCACAAGTATTTAAACCATTTAAACCTGAACAAATAGGTTTGGTTTCTTTGGAAACATGGGAACAAAGGCAATGAGGATTTTGGTAAGAAATGTCCCTCAAACTACAAGAAATTAGGAAAAGGTGACAAGAAAATGACCCGTAAATTACTTTAAAAGAGAGAGAGAAAATTAGCATTTTCACATTGACATTTTTTTTTACTAATTTCTTACCTAATTTGGGGTCATTGAGAAATTAAGCCACTTTGCTTGTTATCATACAATGGTGGAAGTTAATAGCTGTCATATTGATGAAGGACATTTAACCTGCAATAATTAGTCTATTAATCAATTAGTCGACCATCCAGAAAATAGAGAAATAACATTTGAACAATTCTTTCATAAATGATTGCTTATCTGATGGTTCGATGATTTTCTTAAGTTCTGTGTTGTGGCTTAAAATATTTTTGTCAACTGGCCCCATTTGCTGCTGTTCATTTCTCTAAGCTGCGGACTCACTGGGATAAAAATCACATTGCTGGGGAGTTAAAAAAATCACACTGTCTCAGCATTATGAAAATCCATTTGCCAGAGGGTTACTGAGAGATTTGAATCAGCAATGAACCTGCGGTCCCTCCAGTCCACCCCCCTCCTCTTCTTATGGCCCCTGTCTTTAGACCCCTGGAGGCGGAACCAAATGCCTTTCAATGAACCACGCTCGCACGGTACGGTGCACCCACAGGTCCCTGCTCTCTCACCTTGCTAATGCCATCTGGATTGTACAGATAGATAACCCCCCCCTCCTCACTATCACAGCTCCCAGTCATGTAGCTTAATGCAGCTAAGGACACTGACACTTGACTGACAGGCTCCAATCTAATGCACAACTATCCAAAAGTCACTGTTCAGCGTAATCCAAGGAAATGATTTATAGAAAAAAATAGAAATTCGAATGAATTAGAAATCAATATGGCTGTACCTGTGAGGTGACTCCCTATGCTCCTCTGGACTTTACCCTCCCAAATCATTTGTACCTGTCAGCAACAGTAGAGGCAGACGCAGCATGTAATGTGTGTGTGTTGTTGCTGTCTCTTTCTATCAGTGCACGCGTGCTAACCTCGTTTACATTCAGTGCACTTTTGCACCCCTTGGCTAATTACACACAGGGTTTGTTTGGTGGTGGAGGGAAAGCGTAGGGAGTGGAGGGGCATGTCAACCTTTCTTGTTTATGATAAAGTGACAGAAAATCATTGGGGGGTCAAGTACCCCCCTCGAACCCTCCACTGCCCCGAAAACTCCTGCAGCAGTACAGAAGGTGCCTAGTGTGGGAAGCCTCCCCTTTAATGAGACCATTAAAGGGCCCGTCTCCCCATCAATAGATTTCTCTCATTCTTTCTCTGACAAATTTGAATTAATAATTCAGTGCCAAGCGCCTGGGGATGTATATTTTCAGCATGAAGGACAGTTAATCCATAGCGTCATTTTTCCCCCCCTCTTTCTCACTCTTTCCTCTCCTCTTCTGCACTCACTCGTTTTACATCTACCCACTTTCCCTCCTCCTTTGCTTCGCTCTCATTTGATGATGGAAGCCAGCAGGTAGAGTGCGGACTAAAAAAATGAGTGTGCTGCATGTTTTCCACATCTTCTTTTAACTTCTTTGTTCTCTGTGTGATTTTTGTCCCCTGCCATGTGACAAGTGGAGTCAACTTAAGTGCAAATTGGAGTTTAATTTATTCTAAAGTATCGGATGGTGGTGGCTGTTCTCTCCTCCCCCTCAGGCATAATGTAAGATGACATGTTTGCACAGATGACATGTTTGCACACTGCCTCGTAAAGCTGGATTTGATTTCCGACGCTGGGGTTTTACTGGATTTTTCTACTGCGCCAAATGTGAGGACTTTCAAATGCACAATACAAGGGAATTAGAGGAAATGAGTCATTTTGGAGAATAAACCACAAAGACACTTGCTCAATAAAAACAGATATTGTAAAGGGAGTTTGTGTGTGGTTGTGTTCTGCACCCACGGTAGTTAGAGTTTTACTAACTTTTATTGGATGTATTTAAAAAGAACAAAATGGGCTTGCATGTGCTCTTGTGTCCTCCATTACACGTTTGACGCTATTTCTAACTGTAATATATGATTAAAAAAAAAGATGAAAAAGAAAAGAAATAACAAGACTTGAACAGAAAGAACTTGTAAAAAAAAAAACCCTAGGAGTTTATTTCCCTGAGGATTAATGGGATGGTAACTTGACCAAAAGAAACCAACTTGTGCCCAAACTATTTAACATAACAAAGAGCTTTGAAATATAAGAGGAAGGTACATTATAATCCCTTTTGGGAAATTCACTTTTGTCAAAACTTTTGGAAAAATTTAACACTTGCATGCCCCTCCAAGACTACCTGGTACAAACAAAAGTATCAACTAATATTTTGGGAGTTGCTTACTTTTTACAGAACATGATTTTGACTACATATTTTTTCTCAATTGTCAAGTCTTTTTAGCACTTCTAAGGCTTCATATAAAAGTTGTTGAGCTTGATATCAAACTCAGACATCACAGGGCATTGTTCGAAATTATAGGCTTACAGTGTCATGCCAACAGTAGCTGTGGATATCATTGCCAGGTGGCACTAAAGTACAACTTTATGCTGTGAGGCTGCTTGCCCAGGCCAAAAGCTGGCATGACAAATGTCTGACAGTCCACAGGAAAATTCCTTTACGTTACACAACATTATTTTCTGATGATATGCGTGTGTAGAGCAGGTTGATTGATTAATGCCCTCTTGTGATTCAACATGTGTTGGCTCCCTGAACATTGATTCTAGCATTTGCCAGCAGCTCTAAAGGTTTCCATGTTTTTTTATTTTATTATTTTTTCATTTATGTTTTCATTGTAATTCAAGGAATATCTATGCTTAACATTTGTGTGCCTTTGTGTGTAAGACAGTGTTCTCATACGGCTTTGTTGCTTAAAATATCCTTCAGGACAAGAATGGAAAGACAAGAAAGGAGCTGTGATGGTTCAGGAGTCGGGGTCACAGAGAGGGTTGGGGCCCAACATACAGTAGAGAGAGAGAGAGAGAGAGAGGGGGGGAGGGGGAGAAAGAACGGGAGAGAGAGAGAGAGAGAGAGAGGGGGAGAGAGGGAGAGAGGGGGAGAGAGGGAGAGTAAGAAAGGGTGGGAAAACAAGAGACAGTGAGCCAGAGCACCTGTTGGATCATCTGTGCTTTAAAACGTTTAATCACTGTCTCTGGTTACGCGTGAACACATGCCACAGCATGCACACACACATCACCGTAAAGCTCCACTGTTCTCTGCCCTGCCAGAAGTATCCTGTAACCACATTGTCCAAAGAAACGCACGCACACACAGAAGCTCAAAGAGCAAAGGGAAGAGGGTGTATAATCTTATAGCAGCCACCTGACTACCATATAGCTTACTACCACCGCATGTCTCTGCACTGCACACATTCACACAAGAACACAGTGGCTGACAACCCACATGCCAGGCAGTGCTGTGATGCCAGTGAGCTCCATTTGTGATATCAGGGCGGTAGGTGAATGTGAAGGATTAATTTTACTTCTTCTCAAATCGTCAGAGTTTTTTTGCATGTGAACTCACGCCTGAAAGAGTAAGGCAAGTCAGAAATGACTGCCACATGAAGAGACTTCAATCTAAAGACAAGAAATTTTACCCTACAAAGTGAGGTATTGAAATAAGTTTCTTACATATAACTCGGTGCATCATCCCTTTTTATCTTGCTCAACCGTTCATTTCACGCCTTTGTCTTTTACGTTTTGCGTATAGTAATAATTGTCCAATGAGTAACACTAATGACACATCATGAGCTAAGGCAACCATAAACGTCCTGTCATAAAGATTTGTCTCTGCTGTGGAAATGACAATCGCAGCACTAATACTGTAGCTCCTATTGAGAAACTGATTAAAAGAGTGAAGCCATTCACATTTACAACTTAATAAATGACTGACAGGGCTGGTGTGTAAAGCCGGGGGTTCATCTGATTGCAGTTGTATTTTTGAACATTTGACCTGCAATACACTTAAAGACTGAGGGGCCACACCACTGCCCTTCAGCTAGGTCCTATGGTGTGTATGCTTACATGAGTGTCTATGTATGTGTGTTACATCACTATTTGTATCTCCTTCATGTACTGTATCTTGTGTGTATACAGTAAGTGTGCATGCATATGTGGGTGTGTGTTGGTGAGGGCTTCCTAGAGTCCTCAAGTGCATGAGTGCAAGAAAAGGAAAGAAAAAGCAACTGAGATAGAGTGACTGCGGGTTGAGAAACCTCCGCGGGGAAGGTTGTGTAACTCTTTGCTGCTGTTTGTATGTAATGTTTAAGTAAGGCCGAGGCAGGTGGTATGATCAATACGCAGCATGACTTTGGCAGTTGTTCTTTCCCTGCTGTCAAACACACACACACACACACACACACACACACACACACACACACACATACACACACACAGTCAGTCCTCATTTGGTTGCTCTGCTGTAAATCAATCCAATCAACAAAATAAATGTTGGTATTGTACATTTCTGCAAACCATGGATATTTAACATCTGTATGCATTATGTTGCTGATATGTTGAAACTTTACATTTCTACAATGCTGTGGTTAATTTGCAGTTATGTTTGTGCACAAAACCACTTAGTTATGCTTGGGAAAAGACCATGTTTTGGCTTAAGACACCTGTTTTTGGTACCATAGCTTCCACTGAAAATGCTGGTGTGTGTCACCACAAAACAACTGATTTTGTTGTTTGTTGGTCTCAAACATAGGTCTGCAGCTTGGCAGCGTTCTCACCTGGGTCTCACACCATTAAACATCCCCTCCACCTCCTGATGACAAAGTCAGCCCATTTACATGTAATCAGAACTTTGTCACTTTAGAAACATTGATATGAGATGTATGAATGTACAAATGCAGTGGTCTGAAAAAATGTAAAATGCCAACATTTTTTTTTCTGGTGACTGGGCTGGTTATAGATCTGCAGCTTGTGAGTGAAACATTGATGCTTTTTTGATTGCTGGAATCAGCTCAGGTTTGTAAATAACCAAACTTTATTGTAAGATATACTAATAGTTTAAAGCCAGTTGGTTTCAGTGAGATAACAGTAAGGTATAAAATTAAATAAGTTCTCTAAGCAAATTAAGCTGGATGAAAACACAGCTGGGGAGTAGATGGTCTCCAGTCAACAAATCATTCAAATCAAAAGTGGGATTTTCTGCAGCGCTCCAATGTATGCACAATTTGTTATCTGAGTCTGTTTTCCTCGACTAATGTGAGCCTGTTCTCTGCAGGGCCCCAGGTAGCCCAGGCCTGTCCTCCCTACCCCAAACAGTCATCCCTCAACCTCTAATTGGAGAGGAGTAGCAACCTAGCTAGCACAGCGCTGGGACCTGAGTTGCGGCCACTGAGAATGCATTAGCATTAGCATTGCAGCGGATAGGCCTGTACATAATGATAACCTCAAGCTCTGGCCATTGGGAGCAGCCCCTGCTCACACACACACAAAAAAAAATGCACACCCGTACACACACTTTGCCCCCGTCTTCCCCTGTACACGCAGTCACGTAAACAAGCAAGTGTAATGCAGCCCCAGTGGTGGACTGCTCGACGATTGGGGAAGGAGGGGTGGGGAGGGGGGAATCTGTTCCTGCCATTCGGCTGAAAAGTGTGTGTAATGAACTTGAGTTCCATTGATCGGGACTGAGAGTACAGGACCGGGGGCTGTTTGTCCCAGAAGGGCTGCCGTACCGCTGCTCTGTAGCCCCTCATAAATGTTTGAGAGACCTCAGCCGCTCTAGGTCCATGCTACCTAGGTTACAGCGCACACACATCCAGGTTAATGCTGATGATGGATGGATGGCCGGTCGGTGGTGGTGGTTGAAGGGGATCGATCTTTAGCTTTATGACATACAGGTGGGTGTACTGTATATGTGATCTTGTGACCGATAACTAGAGATGTATTGATGGCGGCGTTCAAAGAGATCCAAGAAAGTGTATGTGGGGAAAAAACTATTCAGCAAGATTGTTATCATTAAAAACTTTACTGCCCATCTTACATTCACATTTTCAAGTCTGTGTCCAGGTGCAGAGACTGATATTTGCAAGCATGTGCTAATTTGTTTGGGAAGCTATACTTTCCTATGCTTTGCCCCTAAGCTCTTAGTCTCTCAACTGCCCCATGAAAGCTCCTATATGCTGTACACAGGATTGATATTACTGCAGATATCACTTAGAAAACACCTGACGTGCCGGGCGGACCATCCGCGCCTCCTTTTGACTGCTAAGTACCAACTGGCGGGAGGTCCTCTGCGTTATGCAGCCGGTAATAAAAGTTGAACATTGATTTTCTGTAGCAGCTTGTAACTGTTAATGTTGAGACATCAATAGCAAAAGCAAAGCGCTGGTGCCTTAATAGGAGACCGAGAATGTGGAGGGCGCAAGCAGAGGCTGACTCTAAATCACAGAATCTATCCCTGCCGATCGATAGGACAGTAACTGCAAGTGTCCCTCTGCTTTCCTAATGTTTTATAATAAACTGACAGCCTGTAATAAGGCCAAGGGAGAGGGAGAATGAGAGGGAGGGAGGAGGGAAGAGATGGAGGGCAACAGTTTCTCCATAGCTTGCCCGTCTTAAATCACCCCACATGGGAGTGCAGGAGAGGAGCAGTGGAGGAGGTAGAAGCGAGGAAAAGGTTTTTTCTTTGGCAAAAAAAAAACTTTTACAGGAGCATTTGTCTGGTTGTACTCATTGCTACGGTAGTTAGTGAGTATATTGATGGAGGGGAGGAGAAGTTTAGGGGATAAGTCCTGTATTGCTTGGGTGGGGCAGTGACTATAAGTGTGTATTAAATCCTACTGCCACTGTACAACGTCACTATATTCAGGTAGAAGTGCAGGGCTGGGCTGCACGTGTTATGACTGTTACAGGGTGTGGATTATGGTGAATTCAAAGAGATATTACTCCTTTTGTAACAGTCTGGTAGATGGTTGCAGAAGTTCCTACTGTATTATCACTCTGTTGCAGGAGCATTCTGTTGAGATTAAGTCAGCCTCTTTACAACCACTACCAGAGTGTAAAAATGCGCTGCTTGGGCAGTTTAGCGTGCAGTGTGAGACACACAGGGCTTTACATCAACCCCAATGTAAACCCATCTGCGTCATTATTCGTGATCAGAGCAACAGACCAAGAGAAAGTCCACTCAGGGTGGGTGGTAGAGGAGGTAGATCGGATTCTGACCCTGGAGAGTCGTGTTTGAGATGGTTGCTGTGCTAGTGGCACTGCGAGCCAGGTGTAATTTTTTAGCAACATGCCACTGCTTTTCCAGCCATGTTTATGGCACTTAACGCTGGGTGTTTTTCAGCAGCTGAATTTATGGCACACAAACCTGGTACTTTTTGGCAACGTGCAATCTTTTCCTAACCACCCCCAAGTAGTTTTGTTGCCTTGACCTAACCACCAACCCCTTCTGTATCAAGATACAGTGTAAACAGCTGCTCTCTGCATTATTTTAGTAACAGCTGGGGCTCCTGTCCTAGTACATGCACATGATACAAATGTCCAGTTTTAGACAGTTCCAGATTTTGGAAGGCCATACTGTACTTTCATTTACATGTCTCTTTGGGCTATTGAAATTGAATAGGTGATGTACGTATGTAACTCACTCACAGGGTATAATCCCTAAGATTTGTAATCTTGTTAAAATAGGACTGTTCATCTGCTATATTATACTTTGTATGACTTTGGTTCTTGGGAGACATGTAGATTTGATAAGACCTCTGTATTTTATATGCGACTTTGTGTCTGCTGTCTCTTGTTTCTTTCCTGGGATTTACAGGACTTAATCCCCATGGTTAAAACCCTTAAGACTCAGTCATAGAATATGCTCTCTATCTACAAGATCCTCCATGAAGAATAAGAATGATACTACTTTTTGTCTTTTATCTCTTATTTATCACCAAATTGTTTAATGCTGGGGTCTGTCAATTTACAAATCCCACTTTAAACAAACCCTCTCTATTATGTTGCTTTACTCTCTGATAAGTGGCCTTGTTTGGAACCAGATAAAGAACAGTGTCAACATAATCACCAAATAGATAACTGTAAGAATGTGATAAGACTTAGAAAGGGAAGAAAAGAAGGTAAGCTTGAGTTGTAAATTGGAACGATACTTCAAAGATAATCTGGTAAATGTCAAAATCCATCAGAAAACTGTAATGTATCGGCAAGATATAAAGCTAAGGCTAACTTGGGAGTCAGGTCAAGGGTTGAGAGGCAGCAGTCCTCAATATTGCCGCCACCACCACAACTCACCACAACTTACCGCAACTCAATGCAGCTGCTGCTTAATGACAACAGCCTGCAGTATTACCAGGTAATAGTGGCGGGCTGGAGACCTGGAGCTTTTATTGCTTGATAAAGTCTGAAAGCCTTTTAGGCAGCCTCATTACATGGAATTCCCTACAAAGTGGCGGCCGGCGTCAGGAACCGACAGCCATGTAAGATTTCTTAAGCTAAAATTGACAGAAAATAGGCGGAAGTATTAGGTTCATTGCTTTAGGGCACACTCCCACCTACTACTGATGAGATGAAAGAAAAGTCGGGACACTCAAACATGATTAGATGGGTTTGGCTCTTCTGTCGGGGACAAAGTTTGAGCAAATGTTTTTTAGTTTGTCTCCTGCGTCACAACGATGCCTGAAGAAAACTGATGGGGGGTTAAAAGATTTGTTTTAAAAATGAGAGTCCAATACTTCTCAATCAGCACGTGTTTGTCGAGCACTTCACCAAGTTTCAAAACAGAGTGATGATAAAGCACTAGATGCAGTTGCTCCGTGCATGGATTGCACTTTATGAACCTTATACATACATTTATAGTCTAAGCCCCACTGCAATCATCACTACTGTATTTTCCATTACTGCTGTCATTGCACCAATCCAGTCACTGAGTCTGTAATTTGTGGGACTTGCAAACATTAGTCAAGCATAAGGGATGCAAGCCTGTATACACACACACACACACACACACACACACACACACACACACACACTCTATGAAGCATGAGTTGTGCCATACTTCATGCACATGCCTTGCACAGTGTCTGGGTATTTTCTCATGAACCTTTAGTGTGGCAAAAATAACATCTGAATTGTGATACTTCACTTGTGAAATTGCATATGAGCTAGCACATTTCATATGTGAAATGTCTGCATACCACATGTATCTACTTCAAGTCTTCACATTTGAATTCATCTTAGATGGGTCTAATAAGGGACGTTTTCTGCCTATTCCAAATTCAGCATGCAAGCTGTAAATAATCCAGGCTGTTCTAATGCACTGTTTGTACATATACCTATGAAAAGTAATGCCCTAAATTTGTATATAACATGAGCCAGTAATTCGTGTACAACTCACATAATCGAGGAGGTTGCAATCAAATGACTAACCAATGAGTTTAGAAGAAAGTACAATAAAGAGTGACTGTTCTCGTAAGGAGGAAAGTTGGGGTGGTGGATGGGTGTTTGGGATTACAGTAAACCAAGTGAACTTTGAATTACTTTAAGGTATGTCGTCCCCATATTTTTTTTATTCTCCAAAACCTAACCCAGGTATTTTTACTTGCTTACACCTAATTCATGTAATTTTATTTACTTAAACCTAAACTATGTCACTTTACAATGAGTACAGAACCTGACAACAACCAATCAAATTTATTTTCTTATACTTAATTTATGTAGCTGTCCTTGCCAAAATGTAACCTACATAACTCTACATCAACTACTTAACATCACTCTTGGGCTGCTAATCTGTTAAGTACTATTAAGAATCACATATACTACCTCATAGCCACCTAAGGGATGTAGGGGTGGGTAGCTTTTTGTTTACACCTGTAATTTCTGCTGTTTCCTCAAGTTCCTGTAAGTTATTTGGACTTGTGGTTTGTATTATGGTTGGTACCTGTAGTAAATTACAGGCATTTTAGCTGTGTTCATGTTGCAAAACACTGCCTAAATTTTGGAAAATACATGCTCTTTACTAGCTTATCCTGATGTTTTTCTTCCTTGAGAGCAGGAAGTGACCCCCTAACTGTACCTTTATACATGTATTGATCGGATCAAAGGTAGAGTTGATGACTCCACTCTGTTGACTTACAGCCCAGTAACTAACAAGCAGCACAAAAAAGGGGAAGAAGTCCATATTATGTTGCTTTAATTAAGTTGTTAGCATTGTTCCGGTTATATGCTCCATTATTTGGCCCCTAACTCGGTCTCAATGGGTAAAAATATTGAACCGTCGCTGTCTCTCGATGTTAATCAATCCCTAACTGAATTCGAAATGATTCGGTTCATTTCAGGAAATGAATATTTGCCAGGCTTTATGGGGGAGAGGGCGGGTGGTGTGCATGAATTAGCCAGCTCCCCTGCTCACTGGTCAGGGATCAGGGCATTGATTCTGAGCAGCCTCGGCTGTTGCTTAATTAGGACGTACCTGTCTGGGAATTACGTGTTTTTTTTCCTCTCATTGTGTGGAGAGATAAATGTGATAGAGAGAGAGAATACTTGTCTTTTTCCCATCAAGGTTAATCACGTTTGCTGTGTTTGTGTTGTTGTCAGCAGATTGGTGTCTGACCTCGCAGTGCACAAAACCTGTCTTCAGTGTGTGGCGCACTAAACATGCTAATGAGAGACGCACCCCTGCATAGGAGTGAAGAGAAGAGAGGGTTGAGGAAGTGTACAAATGGAAAGGTAAATGGGTTAAAGCTATAGAGAAAGGAAGAGAAAAGTTTTTGTTACACAATTTCACACGCCCAGGAGCACAACAAGATTCCAAATACTGTATGAATTAATGCCAGTACGGCGACTCTTTAAAGAGTTGTGTCTCATGTTGTGTATTTAGGGATTGGTGAAATGATCTCAGCCCTATATTATACTTCCTTTCACCGGTTTACCGATGGCCACGCAATACAAGTTTAAATGACTGTAGTTAAGACATTTTAGGGAAGGAAAGGGGTGGTGGTAAAGCTAAGGGAGGGATGAGAAGTGATAAATGGCGGTTCAGATGTGGGTGAGGATAAACAAGGAGCGATGGAGGTGGGTGTGAGGATGGCGTTGTGATAGATCGAGCCGCACAAAGACAAATGTGGAAAAAAGAGGGAAGGTAAGGGCAAAGCAAAGAGAGGAGAGACAATACAGAGGGAGGTGGATGGATGGTGAGGGATGGAAGGCGGGAGGGATGGATAGGTGGGTGTCTCTAAACTCCATCCTCAGAGCCTGACTAATCACTTGACGGACAGCTAATGTGGTGCAAAGGCAGCTCTTGAATCACTGGCTGTCTTGGTTTCTTATGAGTGGACAGCACAGCTGATTTCTGATCACCTACCAGAAATAATACAACAGCTAACATTACACATCAATATTTTATGTTTTGCAAATTTCCTTGATTGCATTAATTTGCTTCATATTGAAAAAAAGGTATGTGTATATATGTGTGTGTGTGTATGTATCTGTCTTGTTTTGTATCCTTATATTGAGAGAAAATTATGAGTTTGACTTTTATACAGCATATAACCTTACCAACAAGTTTCATGTACCACCTGTGCCCTATATAAAGATATGGATAATTTTCTATCCTTGTATTTAAAGGCATTCAGAAAAAAAGAGTCCATTTTGACGAGAGCTGACACTATAATTCTATTGTCATTATTTACTGTGTTTTTTTTTTTAATTTGTAAACTATTTTTCTTACATATTTTGGGCTGAACAACCAATCAATTAATTGAAAGAATAATCAACAGATTTATGACAGTGAAGAATATAATCAGTTGCGCTTGATACTGAAAAGATATAGTCGACATAAACAGCTGAAGTAGGCAGATTAAATGAACATGTATGACATTATGGATCAGTGTATCTCTAGAGTTTGGGGTTCCAGACGAACGATACAATCACTTTCTTTAGAATTCTCTCCCACAAGGCATGTGCAGTATTATCTCTCTTTCCACCCTCAAATCCCTCCTGAAAACACACCTTTTCAAACTGGCATATTCAGTCTGACCTTGACTTGAATGGTTACACCTACATTGAGTTTGCACTGACTATAACTTTATGATAATGATTTTATACCTAGTTTTTACGATGGGGATTTTATGCATAGTTTTCCTCGTTAAGTTCTTATTGTATATCACTTCTTTTATTGATTTTATGATGCTGTTTGTTTTTTTAATTGTGTCTTTTATGGTGTCCTTGGGTGTTTTCAAAGGCGCCTATAAATAAAATGCACTAGTATTACTAATAGTACTACTTACTATTACCAGCAACCCATTAAATTAATGCATAATATAGTTTTTAACACATTTTTTTAAAGCAGCAAAAGGGTTAACACTTGGTGATAAAGTTTACATAGATAACAGAACCACTAATGTGACTTTGCTACAGAGAAATCAAACACAAGCCTACATTTTCCATATTTTCGCAGCTTTTCACTGGCTTTGTTCCCTCTAAAGGCTTCAATATGGGAGCATTATTTAAGGCTATGTCCACAAATCTGCTCTCTCCACTGGGAGCATTTACCACCCCGCACTGGTCTGGCAGCTACTCTGGTTCTCCTCTTGTCTGACAAGGACTGGCAGCGCCTGTCTCACCCAATTACACCGGATGGGGTGTGACCTGTGGAGCTGGGTTAACTGGTTGCTGGCTGAACAGTCTCTGACCTCTGTCATTGCGTCTGCTTTGCTAGTATGGAAACTATCTGTGTGGTGGCATTCATCAGATGTGTGTCTGTATGATTTTTGGTGAACGCTGATAAGCAAAGCTTGTTATTTTTTTATTTTTTCTATTGACGGTTGTACATTTGTGTGTTTGTGTGTGTGTGTGTATAGGAAGCACACACGCCATAATGAGCATATACTGTACAGTGCAATTTGGAGTTAATTCCCCTTACAGTAGATATAAGAGAGACTTTTTCCCACTTTTTCTCAGCCTGAATTTGAACTTGAGACCCATTTTTCACCTCTGGGCTTTCACTTCACCTGGTCATATATACAACAACCTGTCAGTCTTTCGATTAGGTCTATGAGCCTTTTAAAGGAAATCAAAGTCCCATTAACAGCACCCTGACACCATACAACAACTAGTACTAATCCTTCACTGAACTCTGACCCAGGCAACGCTCTCTCTCTCTCTCTCTCTCTCTCTGCCGTTTCGTAGGTCTCTTGCTCAACACCAAACACACACAATCATTGCTCACAGTCCCACAAACACTTAAGAGATCAATGCTCTAAGAGTGATAATCTCCTCCTTGATAGAGGGTGAAAGCTTTCACTTAAGACAGGCAAAGAGTGACAGGGGACAGAGAGAGAGAGTGATAGAAAGACACACACACACACATCAGGACAAGTGTCTCCTCTCAGCTGGAGTGACATCTATATACCTGTCTTTATCGACAACTGACCTAACTAAGAGCTCTCCTGAGAGGGAGGGGGCGACCGATCCATCCACAAAGAGAGAGAGATAAGGAGGGTAGTAGACAGAGGGAGAAATACAGAGGAAAATCAAGGCACAAAAAGAATCATGGGAAAAGAAAAAAGAGGCGGTGAAATACAGGGAGAAATAACATCGCCGCCACAACTCACATGGGAGGGCAGTAGTTATAATAGTAGTGTTGTTAGCACAGTTAATATATGCAAAACAATCATATTGCCATTGTTTTGAAATTTCTTGCTTTCTAAAACACACCTGTGCATGCCAACTATGGAATAACTAAGGTTAGGGTGAGATAAAACCCATGCCAAATGAAAGTATGGTTATTTGTAGCTAAAGGTATAAAAATAAAACATTTAGTAAGGTTAGCGAAAGATCATGGTTACAGTCAATTAACAGCGAATGTTAAGTCTATAAAGGTCCAGTCTTCTGCTAAACGACCATCCAATCTCCTGTTCTCCTCAGCTTCCTACAAACAGTAAAGAGCATACTGCTACTTGCAATGGCAAGGTATGTTGGCAGTGGACATAAATAATGAGGTGCAATATCATTAGCATGAACATAACTTGTAGTACTGGGACTCAAGTGATAATCATGAGTCCTTTTTTTTAAGCAGAGATTCTGCAACAGTGCCATAACAAAGATCCAACATTAAGCTGGCTTTATATTTTACACTGAACCAAAGAACACTGGCATAACGTCGTGTTCACAATGGACGCAAAAGAACCCCGGCGGGTCAGTCAGCACAGCCACCTGTCAGTTATCATCTGGCCATTCATACCAGAAGCGCATTTCTCTGCGACAGTTAGCAAATGAGTCTGTTCCTCTGCTATTTTCTAGCACATGTGGAGCTCTGTCACTGTTTTCGTGAGTGTGTGTGTGTGTGTGTGTGTGTGTGTGTGTGTGTCCGCTCATCTCTCTTGCTCTCTGTTTAAACACAACTGAAAAAAAAATTGAAGCAAGTGATGCATATTTTATCATTTATCATTCTCTGATCATTTATATCATATTATATTTAACAATTATCCATTATCTACACAAATGTACAACTGTCTGTTGCCACAGTGTGGCCTGTTAGACAGCATGCTGGTGTCATGGAGGCAAAAGTTGCTCTTCCTGGGGATTCTACCATTTTTTAATTTTTTTTTTAACTGTTGAAGGTTTTTTTTGGAAAGAGGTTTTGCTAATCCACTGTGAGGGTCCAAGGACAGAGGGATGTCATACGCCCTATATCACAAACTGTGATTTGTGATATTGGGCTTTATAAATGTAATTTGCTTGGAATTGAACTGGAAAAGAGGCGTGACATGTAAGTTGTAACATGACATTGCTCTCTAGTATCAATTTAAATAGAAGTGGATTTGGGCTTCAGCAAAAGTGTTTATCAGTGATAGTGATAGCACTTACAATTACAATTACAATTTCCTCAGACATTTTGAAGCATGATAGGGTAGCAGTGTCACAGTCAGTCATTATGAATACACGTATTAACATTTGCCCCAGCTGAGAACACAGTCACAAGTGTTAGAGATGAAATGACGCTAATAAAGAGGGAGAGTGAATCCTTTAGTTCTGCAGTCAGTGAAGAGCTACTTTCATGCCTCATTTCACTACAATCCTTATTAATTGGCTCTGCCTGTAGTTCAAAAGCAGCTATGTAAACATACACACAGATGCACACCTGCACACATTATGCACTCTACCCTCAGGTAAATGTATGCATCTCAAACCCACATCTCTGTTCAGCTGTGTGAGATATTAATCAGATCAATTCTGAATCTCCTGGCTTTACATTAGTCAAGCCCCTCCCCACCCCCGCCCTCCTCCACCTCCGCCAGCTCTATGGCGTCTGTGTCGGGCTTTCTTCGCAGGGAGGCCTGAACAGGCACTGCCGGGGGCGATACACATCCCTCAGGTGAGCCTTTCATTATGGATGATGTTTCTGCCAAATTATTTAGACCCTGAGCCCCGGCAACACCCCTGCCCCATAAAAAAACCCACACAAACAAACACACGCATGCACACAGACACACACACTCCAAAGCCCCACTGCAATACACCCTATCCCTCCCTCTTTCTTTGCTGTACCACACCACTAACACAAACGTTAATCCTGCCTGATCACCTCGGTGTGTGTGCGCGCTTTTGCCGAGCAGTTCATTAGTCCCTCTTTCTTTGTTTAGAGGAGGTAAAGAAGTGAAAGCGTGACCCTTGTGGATTACAGGTGGATGGAGGGAGGGGTAGCTAAGGATGAGGAGAATATTCATTATATGTATGCCACTGCTGCTCTCAGTGCCATAGAGGGGCAGAGTTGAGCGAAGCTACCTTGACATCATTGGCTTTAGTAATGTGGGGTGTTAAAATAGGTTTGGTCGAGTGTAACTGTGTGTGTGTGTGGGTGTGTATTCCTCTGAGGCTATTTGCTGCAGACTTGTTAGGAAAGAGACAGAGATGACAGTCTCCTGGCAATGTCTGACCTCGGCTTAGAGAGCGAAGAGCAGCTTTGGGATCTGAACACACACACACACAATCATGCACGCACACACTGTACCCCTTCTCTTCGTCCCTTAACTCATTTGGCTACTTATCCCTCCGCTTTCCTCCCCTCTCGAATCCCATGCTCCCTCTCTCTTCCCAGCCTCAGCTCCATCCCTCCTGTCCATCCCAAATGCTTCACAGTACCTGCCTCCAACCAATTCCCACTCTCTCTCACACTTCATCATCTTCCTATCTCCTCCTCATCTGTTCCTTCCTCCCTTGTCTCCTTCTCTGTTGACCCCCAACTCCTTCATATCCTTTCTGACCAGCCAAATCTAATAAAAGGGAGAACCCCCCCTGCAAATCTCCTTTGAACCGCTTAAAATAAAAAACCCAAAATGTTCCCATCCCCTTGTAACTCCCCCTTTCTACTGTCTTGTGTACTTAATTTCACCCCCCAGCTCTCCTCTCGGCTCTGTCCAACATCCCAAAGCTAAATCAAATGCCTCTATTCCTTCTCTTTAAATTTTGCATCTTTTATCATTTACTGTCTCTAATGTTGAAATGAATGCTTTTTCTACTATTGCTGCACTCATAATACAACATAGGAGAGTAAAAGAAGCCTGCCTTCTTCCTTTCTCTGTTGAAAAAGGGACCATACTTCCCCTCATTCCTTCCTCCCTCACTTTCTCTTTTGTCCCTTCCTTCCTTCCTCTTGTTCCACCCCCTTTCCTCCTCCTCCTATCCACATCCTCCCTCACTTCCCTTTCTTACTACTTCATATTCTCTCCCATCCTCAGTGCCTCTCTGCATCACCTGCATCTCTTTGATCCTCATCCCACCTCAACAGCAACAACTTATTCAGGGGGCAAGAACAATTGTCCAGGAATGTTTTACTGTATCTCCCCCTCAAATGTCCCCGCTTCAACACATTCAAAGACTCACCCAGGCTGAATAGAACCAGGAACTTGAGGCAGACAAACTCCCGTTGGTCCAGCTGCAGGGAGCGTAGCTTGGCCACCAGCTCCTGGGCGTGGCTCAGCAGGTTGTTGAGGGTGGCTCCTGCTTGTGAAGCAATCACTCCATAGTCCACCTAGAATAACCAGGGAGAGAGGTATGTAAAGAAGGTGTCTCTCTTTGATTCATGCATGTTGAATTGAATATCCATATTGCTTCTAAGACAAAAAAGCATGTGTAGATACAGCAGACTCCTTTTTCACATAAATTGTATAACTGTGGATATTTGTTAGTCTTTGGGTTGCTTATCTCTGCCTATTTAGGGGTTATTTCAACTAAGACAAAAATATCTAAAAACCCCAATGTGCAAAAATGATTGACAACTTTACAACACATGACTGTACCCTGAACACACCACCACCATGAGCTTCATGCATTCATTTTTTTCATCCCTGTACCTGTGCTACTGTGCACTCAACACAGAGTTAAAAGCTTTGGTTTATTTGTCAGAGTGGACGACAAAAAAAAAAAAGCCGAAGGCAATAGTTTTTTTTACAGTTAAACAGTTTTTTATGACAACACACTGTGGGCGTATGGAGAGAGCATGGGAGTTCACCTCCGACTGACTGGACCTGCCAGATTTGACTCTCTTTCTCTCTCTCTTTCTGTCGTCTGTTATACAGCAAAACAAAAAATAGGCATGATGAGACACGAAAAAAACAAGTTGGATGGATGGACAGATGGACAGATAGATAGATTTTCCATAAATCCCTTTTTCTTGGGCCCAGCCCATCCATTCACACTTTGACACACAAACACAAACGCTCATGCACGCACGAACATATTCATGCACACTTAAATGCCCGTGCGTGCACACACGCGCACACACACACACACACTCACACACACTCCTTTCACACACTTCAGGTGCACCTTATATTTGCAGCTGCAGCACATTTGTCTCGACGGCACACACACAGTCCTTAGCTGCCACTCAAAGCCAGCAGGACCGTATTAAATTTTTATATTTATTGACAATTCATTACCATAATTGACTGTGCTGGGGTTTTCAGGGGAAGGTAGATGTTGGCGTACGCAGTTCCTAAAGCTCAGGGAGGCAGAGGGTCCCTGTGAGCCCCAATTTGCAATTAAAAACACTCCTGGATTTGGAATTTATTTATCGTGTAAATAGGATGATTGGAGCCAGTTTTTCATCTGTCTGAAGAAGAGATGGGTCAGAGTAAAGGAAATGTTAACAATACATCATGTTTTTCCTATCTTCCCTGGACTTCTCCTCTCATTTACTACACTACTGTACCTCTCTCCCAATTTATCCTCAACTCCTTTGTCCCTCTCTTTTTCTTCCTCCCACCTTCGAGACGGTTAAGAGTTATGACTCGGTGAAAAGCAGACACTGCCCCCCTTCCAAGGTGTCAATCAATTTACATAAAATCAACTGTGCATGAAATAACTTCATTGAAGGATTGGACTGTTGATGGTGATGCCTTGGGTTATTGCCTTCTAGCCTTAAGTAAAAAGAGAGAAGAAAAAAACGCTATAATGTCACTATAGCAGACTTAGCACTAACCCTGGTGACCTGCGTATCAGTCAATCAATCAATACTACTTTATTATCCCTCCTGGAGAGACATAGAGAGTAAATATATGAGTAAACCTTCAAATCTTAACCCATCATGAATACGATGAACAATCTTAGTAGAACATTAAAGATGGAAGGTGAGATGGATTTGATGTGTGCAGAAGACGGGGTTGGAAAATGTACCTTGTTTGAAAGCACAAAAATCTAAGACTGGCCGAGGAACTTCTGTTTTTGCATTTCGTCCTCATTTGAATTTCATGTACACCAGGAGCGTTGTGCTATCAAAATATCAGGATTTTTATACCAAAAAACTGCCAAGCTGCGAGGCCTTGCTTAATCATTCAACAGTTCAGTCCAATCTTTGTCATTTCATGTTTGCACGTTTGTACAAGTTACGCTGAGTGTTTGATCCTATGACAGGATGAAGAACAAGCCTGCTTTCTTCCACCCAAAACTAAAAAAAAACACACAAACTCATGGCCATCTCTCCCTGCTGTTGGTGACATGACGACATGCAGAAGTTCAGAAAGAGACAGAAAAATAAGAAGACAGAAATTAGCAAGTGAGGAATGTAAGCATGAGAAAAAAGAGACAGAAATGGAATGACAGGCTGTAACAGTTAATCTGCTGGTACCGTGGATTTCTTTTCAAAGGCTGATATGAGTGCAGCTTGTGACTGACGAGAGCAAAGAAGCAGCTTGATTCAAAGCAAAAGAGTTGAAACATCTGTCGAAATTTCCATTTGAATAAATTGTCTGTCCTTAAGTCAAATTTTGTACAAAAAGAACTGAAAATATGTGCCAATGTAAGGACATATAAGTTGTTCCCACACAAACTTTATCAACTGAAACTTTTAAGATTGAAGATCTTTTTAAGATGTAATCATGAAAATTAAAAACATGAAAAGGCACTAATGCCTTTTGTTACAGGGCCTGTTAGTTACCGTCAGTGTGGTTCAGCCACAGTCGGACGTAGATACAAATGCTGACACGCAAAGTGGCAGAAAATAGACCAGGATTCAAAGCAACACGAACATATGTGGACTTTTGTTTTAGCAGGAAAATCTATATCGTCTAAGCTTTAGCAAAAGCTGATAAAGGTTTTTGAAGTGTTCAACAAAAAGTGGGTTTAAACAGAAATAACTCACTGAACATGACAGCGACAGTTGCACCTTAGATGTTCGCTGTAATTTTTTTCCGCACCTCATAAAATCTCATGGCTCAATATCATGAGCATATTGTAACAATTAAGTTATTAGCACATTACAGACCAACGTGGCCAAGAACAGCGCAGTATGTTGGCCCACACAGTCATTATGTGATGTTCTGTGTGTGTGTGTGTGTGTGTGTGTGTGTGTGTGTGTGTGTAGCATTTGCTTTGGGTAATGCTGCTACTGCGTTCTAAATATCCCTGGTGTTATCGCTGTACGTCACCCCTGGCCAGGCAGAGAATAATGGGAAATAATGAACTGTTTCAGACACACACACACACACACACACACACACACACACACACACGTTCCCTATTGCCCCCCACCCCAACACACACATGCACACACACCAGCTGTTCATTAACCAAAGTATGCAAACGAAACTGCCGTCCTGCGCCTCCCCTGATTATCCTGCCCCTCCTCCTCCTTACCGCTCTGGTCTCCTCAAACCACTCTCATCATCTCCACCTCGGTCCCTCCTCGTTTCATCTCCTTTTTTCTCCCTTCTTGCCCCCTACCACGCTTTTTTTTCCTCCTGACCTCCCCAGTTTGCCCTCACTGATCTTCTGCCTCTTTCTCCCTTTTCTTCTTTTCGCATTTTCTCTTTCCTCATGACAGTTCTTCTCTTCTTTCATATTACCACCTTCTTTTTTAATCCTTCTCCTTCCTCATCCCCTTCCCCTTCGCCTCTTCCTCCTGTCTTTCTTCTTGTCTCACAACACAACTTTCTCTCCTCTCTGCCATGTTCTCCCAGTCTCATTCCTCCATCTCTTGTTTCATTTTGTCCTCATAATTTTCTGTCTATATCCCTTCTTCCCTTTGGCCATCTGCTTCCATAATTTTTATCACCCCACCTTTTCTCGTCACCATCCCTTTTCTTTTCCTTTGCCCTTACACGATACCATTATTTCTTTCCTCTGTCTTTATTCATCCCACTCTCCACCACCTGTTACCCCAACACTCCTCCCCTTCTTTGGCTCTTCCTGTCTTTTTTTCTCTTTCTCTCACCTGTTTATGTTTATATTTGCATGCAGCACTTAAAATACAACATTCTGAACATTAATATAGCAGCCAACCACTACTTGCTATGAAAATATATAGTGGTGTAACAGTGTCCTGAGCAGAGAGCGAAGTTACGCTCCCTCTATGTGTGTGTGTTGTGATCAGAGCTTCTCTGAGGGTTGTTGTTGTAGCCGTGCTGGCAGCGTGTGCATGTTAGTGCATGTGAGCGCCTGTGAGTGTATCCAAGTGGATAGCTATAATCGCTGCTCTGCACTGCACTTATCGACAGTTATCACTGGTGTCTGGGCATCGTCATTGCATAAGCTAATTCCAACCCTCTTGTTTGTTTTCTACACACCTGCTTTAAGAGTGACTGTGTAAAGTATGTCTGTGCCTTTCTTTTTAATATTGTTATTGCTAAGAATTCTGTGAACACATGCTCATTTTACATCATACTATCAGCACTGTTGCCATTGTTAGTGTTGTTTATGGAGTTAGCACCATTAGCTGCTAGCTGCCATTTCAGCCACTTCCATGTTTAGAACTGTGTGTAGACCATCCCGTCCCCAATCATAGTGTATGCTCTCAATGTTTCATATAGCTCCCAAGCCAAGCAGATATTTCTCCTAATACTTTCATTATGACGGGATGTAATGATTCACTCAACTCACGATTCGATATGATTCACCATACTGGGTTAACAATACGATTTTCTCATGATTTTTTTTAAAATCCAAAATGAGATTACAGAAAAATTATGATGGAAAAATATTCTTTTAATTCAAATGAAAATTATACAGAATACTGAATTTTCTCTTCTATGTCAAAATAAAGAATCCTTTTTTCTGAGGTAGGATATAATATATCCGATTTGAAACTGGGTGGTGCATCATCTATTTCAATATCGCCTGTTGCTGAGCCTTTGCTTTGTCTCATTTACGTTGGCAAGCTGTCTCTACTCTCAGACAGGATGTAGGACGTTGAACACGTAGTGACGTGACACGTCGAGCAAGTGAAGTCAAATTTAGATTACACCCTCTGTTCAAAAAAAGTAATCGCTGTTCATTTTTATAATTGATTGCCTGCCTCACGATGCATCGTTACATACCTAATTATGATAGTACTATTTATCACAGCTTGTACTACTCACCACTAGCAGTACTATTGTTTATTTACCACAGGCAGTGCTTCTTCATCTATTCTGACCCGCGACCTTGTCTTCATTCAAAATCATGGAATTAAAGCAGGACTTCCCTGTATACAGTGCGCTCTCCTTGCTACAATATTTATACCAGCATCTATTGTTGTAAAACATTTTGTTGAAGAGCAATGTTTTAGAGAGCCAGCCAATCTATAATTTATGACTTCTCATCTCACTGACAGCCATGCCACCGGTCAGAGGCATATTCATGATGTGCACTCTCATGTCTTTGTGTTTGCATGAGATTATGAAAATCCCTGAACACTGAAGGAGTCTTCCCTGCATGCTCTGTCTTTTTTTTTTTGTTTATGTTTACTGTTTGACAGTGCGATTTGTGAGTGTGCGTATGAATCAAATAGAGAATCATAGTATCCTGATGCTTTGAGGAGCTCCATTTGGGCCTCAGGCATCAGCTCCCACTAAGTTCCTTCAGGGCCTCAGTAAAACAAAATAACACACTTAGCCACATTCTTTATCTGTGCGCCCACTCACTATGCTGCAATATGCGTAACCGAGAGCTTTATTTATTCGCTCCATGGCTGAATCCTCTTGCACTGAGAAAAAAAATGCTAAATTGATTATTCTGGTGACATTGGTATATATCTATAAGCATAATCTATTTTTAATGAAGCAGGGACACCTGTGTGGCTGATTGATTAATAAAGCTTTAAGGGAGATGTTGAGGTGTTGCAGAGTCCCTCAAGGAGCGAGCCAAATGATGCATGGTTGGAAGAGTTTTAGAGGATAATGAAAGGGTTGAGTTTACTCACCTGTTGGCCAGTGACCAATAGGATGGAGCCCTCTTTGGCATGCATCACCTGCCGGAATACGTGGTCGAGGATGAGGAGTTCACTCCAGCAGTTCTGCAGCAGCTTCATCTGGTCATCCACCTGGGAAGACAAAAACATATCAGGATAAACACTTGTCTTGTGGGGTTTAGCAAAAAAAAAAAAAAAACTCTGAATGTCTGAAAGCTCATGAAGAGATTGACATGGTGAGAGTAAACAAAAAATGTCCACTAAAAAAAGCTACCCTGGAATTCTACTATCCCTGCATGTTTTTTTTTTTTGATAAATTACATTTTATGCAGGAAAAAAAGAATGATGTACCGATTTATCATCTGTAATGCTAATATTTTTATCGTCCAGCAGTCGGCAAATAAGGTGAAGTCAGATAATTTGGGATACTTTTTGTAAGATAACTAAGAAAACCACCTAAAACTCTACAGACTTCCTTTAGTGTTACTTAAATAACATTTTATGGTTATCTGCTATATTTCTATTAAGAAAATATCTTGTCAAATCAAACAGTTTAGAAACTGTGGACCAAGACCTTTTTGTTTAAATGGTTACATTTATTTATCAGTTCTATCATTAATTCATGAAATCATAATGTAACCTGTGGCCTTTCATTAAGATTTAATATTCTTAAGTGATGAAAATACTAAAAATGTCTGAAATGGGAAAGGGTGGCACAATAAAAGCATAAGTCATAATTTTATGGCACCTGGCAGCCTAAAAACATACTGGTTTCACTGTAGAAAAATGCTTAATTTTTTGTCCCATTCTACCTGAATGCATCAAATACTCAGTCAAAACCGTTTCCCATAAAAAGTACAACCTAAGAACAGGTCTGGTGCCTGGTTGCTAATATTTAAAGAGCTCAAGATGTAAAATCTTATTTATCCTATTTTACATGATGTCTCAGATTATCTGACTTCACTCTACGATTAACGGTGGTCGATGGTTTTCAGCTTCGTCACATCAGTTCCGTGTAGGCTGAAAAGCAGGGCTTGAGATTATAGAAAGCGGATGAGCAGAGGTTTTCCCCGGTGACCTCGGGGGTTGGCAGGAGAGCTAGTTAATATTAGCTGTTAGCAAGTATCAGGCAAAGGTGAATCATAACGTGTATGTGTTCAGTGTAATATTGTAAAAAAAAAAAAAAAATTGGGGTGAGAAACATGAATAAATACAGTTGTTTGAAAGAGAAATGTGAGCTATTTAAAATGCTCAATAGAAAAGGAGCTATGACATTTTAGTCTATACATAGTAGAAAGGCTTTTGAAACACTTTGCTTTATTTAAAAAATATATATTTTTCATGTGAATAGTTACAATGAAGGTTCTAATAATAGTAATTAAAAGGGTTGTATGATTAAATTTGTGCTCATTCAAACGTACTGTCATGAAAGGCTTAATGACCTTAAAACAGTTCACTTATTTTTTATATTGTGGATTTCTTTGTTTCCTTGGACAAAATGGGGAACAAATAACAACACAAAGAAAATGAACATAAACACATTGCTATCAGCACTCTGTCAAAATGTTTTTTCAACATTGCTCAAGGCCAGAATTTCAAAGTAGGTGCATCCATAGAAAAAAATCAACCCTCGAAACAAAAAGTGGTGGCACTGTGTCATCCTCAGCAGCTTGTGTGTATCACAGGCAACTGTTTCCTCACTGAGCTTGCTCACAGGTCAATCAGTTGTGCACCCCTGGCATTATTTTTTCAACCTTACACAAAGCTCAAAAGTCCCCTGTACACACTCAAAAGCTTTCTCATGTGAACCTTTCCACACTTTGCTACGTGCCCGATTTAACAATGTTGCCAGGTTTATCTTTTTGCCAGCCGTTTCTGAGTGATTCCACAGATGATAATGATTAAGTAGTTTTTTTTTTTCTTTCCTCCTGACTGCCAGCCGCTGGCTCCCAGGGACCTGCCAGGTGAGCTTGGGAAGCTGCGGCAGGTCAATCGGTTGCTCTGTACACCAAAACAACCCCCTCCATTGTGACTGTTAGTCTCTTCCCATGCTTGGCTGTGTTAATCATTACTCCACATAGCCAGACTCAGACAAGAAAAAGTTTGTTGAGAGGAGGGAAGGAATGAGGAAAATGTACCCCCCCCCCCCCCCCCCCCCTTTATTGTATCAACAAACATTGTCCTCTTTGTGGTATCATCGGGCATAATGTGTCTTTTTGGGCACACTGCGGTTTTGTGGCGATGTGAACCACTTTGTTGCCTTCAGTGTGTGAGAACGGTCTGTGATGTTCATCGCCAATGTCAACCACAACTTGGAGTGTGAAGAATGTGGATCGATGTTAATAAACTTTGCGACGCGGGCAGGTGCAGCATGAACTACGCTGAAAGGAATTTCTTTTTGTGCCGTTTGGAAATTGCAAAGGGATCCGTTTGTTGAAATCTAGAACGACCTTTGGTAAAAATATGATGTAAACAACTGTAGCCCTGCCAACAAACATCAAACGTTTTATTACTGTCTATGACATGGCTAAGTCTATTGTTTATTGATTGGAGTTGTTATGACTGGTGATTCGGGCTGGTGTCAAACAGAGTCTGTTTACATTTCAGACAGACATAACATGGAAAAAACAATCAACATACTTTTGGAGGACATGAACATTTGGGCTGCCCTACTGCGGTTGTCTTTAGCCACTGCTGTCATTTGGTAGCTTTGTGGGCACTGAGTGAGTTAATTCTTTATAATATTTAGTTTTATTGTATGAGAACAGCATTCAGGAATCAACCCACACCATGGTATTTGTTAATGTTTGTTATCAGCTTTATTGAATTATTATTAGGTGTTCCGCAATAATAATTTAAATTACTATTTAAAACTGTGACACCCACAGGAGTTTAGAACAGGTGTATATGTCTGTCTCAAAAGTACTATGAGTACTTTTTTTTTACAAATTTAAAATTAAATGACACTGAAAGCATAAATTGGTGCAGAAATTGCACAAGTTGGTGTAAAACAATTTACCACAACTCAGGAAATTAGGTTTTTGATGCCCTGGAAGAGGAACCCTGAAATGGCACATATGAATGCTGAATCAAATCCTGTGCCCTCAGTGATATCCTAGCAGAAGTAATGCACCATTTTCTGTAGTGTACTTCTAAAAACAAAAACAATTTTATCAGCAAATTCATCAGGAGTCATAAAGTACCAAGGTGATAAAATAATGTCATTAATGTCAGCTCCGAGGCAGTGCCAAAGTTTAGTGGTTCCTCGTTCAAATATACTATACAAAAAATATGAGGTATAAAAATATGGTGAATTATGCAGCAAAAAATCTCAAAAGTATCCAATCTTTGAATTCTCTGCGTCTCCAATGTCTCTTTTATCAGTGAAAGACAAATGACAAAATACAACAAAGCTTCTGTGACCTTTTCTAACATTTTTTGACAGCATCATGGACTCTTTTTGTCCTCCTCCTCCTTCCTATACATCTTTTTTGTTGCCCCACACTGAAGGCGTCTCGAGCACAGGATGAAAAAATTCAAATGCCTTCATTAAAACCATCAGAGTGCAAGAAATGCAGTCAAAGGAGGGACCTCTCTACTGAGCCCCAATCCTCTCCCCTTCATTTCTCCCCATACCCTGGAAGCACGTGTAACAGTGTGTGTGTGTGTGTGTGTGTGTGTGTGTGTGTGTGTGACTGAGCCCCAATCCTCTCCCCTTCATTTCACCCCATGTTGCTAGCATGAAAACTCCAGACGGGGTGCGTGCGAGTGCGTGTGTGTGTGTGTGTGAGAGAGAGAGAGAGAGAGAGGGGACGGATGGGTACATGTAAGGCCCAGGCTCTTCAAAGGACCCCCCTGCATGTCATTGGTGCTGGCAAGTGTTGGGGTCCTTATCAAAGGGCTGTCCTCACTCTGCCTGCCTGGAAGCTCTCCTCTGACAAGAGGCCTGGGTCATCAAAGGGGGGCGGCTCAGAGGGGATGACGGCGGGTGATAGCAGCCTAGACACGGGCTGGGGACACCCGCCTGGAAATGGGGGGGACTGGTGACAGACAGACAGACAGGCGTGAGGGCGGGCCAGAGGTTGGGGTTCAGTTCGCTGACCTTTTAAGTGCCAGTGACACGAGCTGTTTCCCTGACAAGCTCTTCCTTTGCTCTGTCAAATGAGCAACATTCATGGCGCCTGATCTTACAAGATCTGCTGCCTGCTCTCTCAGATAATGTGAACTTTCTGACATGGATTTGCAAGCACCTCGTCTTGAGTTTTCATGCTAGCAAAGCCTTAATACTATATCTGTGCAGAGAAAATGCAGCCAACACAGTCGGTAAAACATTGGCTCATTCTCAGTTTGACATATTCCCACTATGACAATACAAAGTTCAGATAAGCAGTTTGTTGAACTCACCAGGAGCAATAAAACAGCTGCTTTATTTAGTCCGTTAATTCTTATCTCACTACATGGTCATGGAAAGTTTAGATAACTGCCAGTTTACTGTTTTGGAAAACATCGATTCAGTAGGAAACAAACTTGTTGTGTTATTATTCCCGGAGTGTTTCTCTCTTCCTTGTTTTGCTAAAAGACACACTTGTTATCACTGCTATCACGTTTGCCATTTCATCACACACAATGAATCCAGGAGTAGGATCATTGGGTGTTATTTATTGACAGGGTTGAGTTGGTGTAGTGGTTCAGACTCAAAATGCTTTTGGAAAGTCAGGGTGAGGAGGTCAGTCTACTGTAGAGAAGTAGTTGTAAAGGTTATTGTACTAAATATATTAAATATTTTTCAGAGCCTCATAATTTTAGTTTTTCATTGCTCACTGTAAACTTGCAAACCAACCAAATGTGATGCACCATTTTTTTTTCTCTTTCTCAATAAGCCTTAGTGTTGATTTTAGATTGCTTTAAAAGTTTATTGAGTAAAGGTTAGCCAGCCATGACCTGACATCAAAATGACACATAATTCTTTTATGGTTGAAAATCATAATTTTGCATTTGGAGTCGAATTCTACCGATTTAGTTACAAAGTATGAATTCACAGAAGAGTTTTCAGCAATATAAGTGAAATAGTTTTTCTACTTTTGTCTCCATGTTCCACATTCAGACAATCCCAAGTCTCTACCTTGGATGGCGCAAAACTCATTATAAGGATTTAGCTTCTAAAGTTCACCCCGATGCAGAAAACGCGCTCCCTAGAAATCGCTTCAAACTTGCCTCAAAATACACATTTAAGGCTTCTTCAAGGTGTGATCTATTTAAAATTTTAATATCATCACCAGTGTTTGGTTAAAAGAAATGAGAGAAATTCCAAGCAGGAACTTCTACTTGCAGGAGCCAGCAATGAAAAATACATATCCTCCAAGAAACCAATTTAACACCTTTATGATCGTTCAGGCGAGTGGGATCAATGCCAGGATCAATCGCTTAGCCCATAGCTTTTGTTCAAAACCACTGGCTGAGATTAATGGGATTTTCCAGAGAGAGAGGTAGAAAAAGAAAGCGAGCGCGGGTGAGAGGGGGAATGAAAGTGCCAGACAGGGAATGCAAGAATGAGAAAAGACTTGGGGGAAATTGAGAAAATAAAACATAGTGATTAAGCGTAGATATTCACTCCATTTCTGGGTAAATGTAAATTAATTGGAAATCGAGCATTCAGATGCTCGCTAACAAAAGTAATGTTTATTCATAGCCCCCTGCTAAGAGTAGAGCAATTATCATGGTGTGTTGAGTCAAAACAGGCCAATGTAGTAGAATCTTTCCCCCCCTTTCTTGTGGCCGGGTTTTGGTCTAGTGCCACGAGCATTGTTAAGCTTCGTACGGTACGGCGGGCTTTAACGAGAGTACACAGCTGGATCTGATTTTAATAAGTAGTTCCATTTTTGATGTGGCTTAATGAACAGATTAATGGAATCTCCTTCTGTGGAGCCTTAATGAATGGAGAGAATCATGCTATTTTTTTAACACAGGGGGGAGAACACACACACACACACACACACACACACACACACACACACACACACACACAGACCATGAGTTTATCTGCCTCAAACGACTTGTACATAAACAATAGCTGTGCTTGTATCTTTCCGTCTTTCTCTGCTGGACAAGAATCAATGCTGTCTCCGAGTACTACAGGTGAGGTTTGAAGCTGACATCAATGCTCGTGCGTCTCTAGCAGCCATCCTTTGGTGCAGTCCTGTCTTGGCATCTGTTCGCCTTGAGCCAAACAGGCCCCGTATTCACCTGGGAATAGGCATTAATTCACCTAGAACAGCGCCTGTTGTTCTCAGAATGTTGCGAACACTTAATTATGTCGTGCTAGAATGTACTGTAGCTCGTTTCCAGTGTATTGTTTGGTAATTTAATTAAAAAGAGTCTCAGTGTGGGGTTCTGTTGCCAACAATAGGATTTTGTTCAACTAATTGGTCATCAATGTATCAGAAATCATGGCGATACTTTTTCTTGTGGAAGCACATGCAACCCTGCTGACATAAGATCAAATCTTACTATTAGTGTGTTCATGACTTTTTTTGTTTTAACCACGCTATTGTCTAAACAAAGACCAAATTACAAGGGAGGCAAACAAAACAGGTCACTGAGTCATGAAACAGTGAATGCCTCTTGAGTCCCACTGTAAATCATTTTTGGCATCCATAACTTTTAAAAGCCACAAATAGAGTTGCATCCATCAGAAGAAACAACAGAGTGAGTGACAAAATCCCCAGGATGTTCCAGCTATGTGACCTGCTGATAGCGGAGAGGTGAGCTTTAGGTGTCCGTGTTCCAAACTATGTCCGGCTCTTCTCTCCGCACGGCAGAGACGAACGAGAATAAAAATCACTATCCCCTCCTCACTTCCCCAAACCAGCTCTTGTTTATCATGGCGTACAGTTCATGTGGGCCTCGATCTTACGGCTGCGGGGTGATAAGAATGCTGGGAAAATGAGCAGGTGGCATGTGGCATCGCTAGTCGAGGGGGAGCTGGTGAGAGGAGAGGAATGATAATACCAGAGATAATATAGTGAGCAACTAGCTTCAGTAAAACTCACTTTGTCAGCCAGCAGGCAAGATTAGAGCCACAACAACTTCTTTAGCTTTACACCTGTTGGTTACGTGCTGTTTTCACTATGTAGCTGACTTTAAAGAACTGCTGATGCACTCAAACTGCTTATCAACATGATCAGCAAATGATCAGAAAACCGTTCATTTCCTTTAGAGCCAAGAAGCCAGAGAAACTCAATTGCGGAGAAACAAACAAATAAGCAAAGACTTCTTATTCTCCTATATGAATGTGATGTCATTTCATAAATCAATAAAATCTGTTTCAATATCAAATAAAGTGCCAGGTATAAGAAAAATAAATAAGGAAATCACAGTGAGTTTTTTTTCTTTCTTCCACAATCTACTCAAAATTTTTGAGAAAACAGTTTAAATGAGAATACAGTCAACTCTTCTGGCCCATCAAATAATATCGTGTCATACAACATACCCTCTCTGTATTGCTTTTTGGAACAATCTCTCCAAAAAAAAACTTTTCTTTAAACTTTAAAACTTTTCGTTATTTGTAGCATGAAATTTTCATGTAATGGTTGTTGACCAGAAAGGAGACAATTCAAAATATTAGTGGATGTGTTGTTTAAAAGATGAAATACAGCCTCTTCTTATTATGTATTTTACTGACTTTCATAAATTCAGATAGAGGGACCCCTAATAAGATTTTAAGAAAATATATTCTGTATTATTCCAGACATTTTTACGATTATACTGACACTGGGGAAAAGCTAAGCCATTACCTCAATTCAGAAGTCAGATTAGTCTCTTAAATTAGTATGATTCAGACTGACTGTACGCTACTGTAACATGAACCTTTAACAAAAATCAGAAACAAAACGTTAGGCACCCAGCGATACATTAATGCTTATCACTTTAGGGAACAATAATCTTGCAGACTTAACATAAGCTTGGGAGTAATAACTCCCTGTGATTTCTAGTGTGAATGTATGCTATTTATCTTTGCATGTGACAGTATATGTGTATCATTGCGTGCGTGCTCATCAGCATCTCATGTCACTGACACCTGTTTGTTGGTTGCATGTAGCTCTAATCTGACATATCAGGTAGTGTAGAATGCCTGTGGGTTTATCTCCGACTGAGCGCACAGAAACTCTAGACTATTATTATGTCCCTGAACAGCTATAGAGATGCCACAGACCATCTGCAAGCTCAGAAAATATCACCATTGTCACAAGAAGGCCTTGTGTATGCCGACAAGTTTTTCCAACTTTTCAAAGAGTCTTTTTGTGAAATAAAAGAACGTATTTTGCTTCTAAAGCTCACTTTAGAAATCTCTACATGTACTATCCATTTAGCAATATTTTGTCTCAACAACAATTACTGACTCCAGATACAATCATTCCTTCCACAGAAGACATTTCAGTGTACAATTACTAGAAAGGTGTAGCAATTGTGTCTTTGACAAAAAAAACTTGCATGTAGTCAAAGTTTTAATCTATTTTCTGTCTACAGCCTATTTTTTTTTAGAAAGTGTGAGGCAAGTTGTTCTGAGTGAGTCTGCGTGTTGATGCTTATGAACCCCCTTAGACTGAGAGCAGACACCTCTTTGTAAGCGTGAATGAATGCTGTCTTGTGTGTGTGTGTCAGAAAGAATGCTAGTGTGTGTCCACGTGTGCCCACATCTGATCGATACTGCCGCGGCACTGAGATTGATCAGTTCCCACGGTGACTGCATTAACAGACATGGGAGGCTGACCTTTGACCCTGAGAACACTCTGCTTTCGATTGGCCATGCTCTCTCTCTCTCTCTCTCTCTCTCTCTCTCTCTCTCTCTCTCCCCATCTTCAAATCTTCTCATCCGTCTACACATCCTAACATTCTTCTTCATGTCCCAGGCTTGTGGTAGAAAGCTCTGATTGGACATGCCGTCTTTTTCTGCTTGCCCCCTTATCCGTCCTTTCATCCTATGCTGCATCCTTTTGTCCAGAGCCTTGTCAAGACTAGAGGAAACAAGATGTGGGCCTAATAGGGTCTTCCTGCTCTGCTTGGGCCTCATATTACAGATACAGGAAATGTAGTAACTGGTAGCAAGCCAGTGTAGCAATGTGTGTGCTTAACAAATATGTAAATAGATAATGAATAAATAACAAAGATGCAGAAGATACAACAGCTGCTGCAGCTACAAATAATGTATCACAGCACGTAAGGTTAAGTTGTTAGGTAAGCACACAAACATACACACACACACACACACACACACATACACACATCTGTGAGAATCCACAAAAAGAAGCACTACATTCATGAGGAAAAACAAAGTATCTCTGTGGGTCTGTGTGTTGCAGTGGGAAGAACATCTTGTTTTCTCAAGGTCGCTGACGATGGCAACAAACCCTCTGCTCCGTCTGATATTAGCACAGAGATTTGAGGGTGAACCAAGCACGCCCAAACTTTCCTATTCCGTTTTTACTTGATGCATAAGCATATGAAAGATAGAAAAATCAATAAGGCAAGAGAACGGACCAGAGAGAGGCCAGGCATGAATTTCAATTGATATCTTTTCATGCATGCAATGTTTATTGTTGTCTGCCACGGCTGGTCTGTTTACTAGATATGTACAGAATCAGAACTTCCAGGGTAATGTCTGACAGCTTTTAATAATGATCATATATGAAATGTGCAAGAAGGTGCATCTCAATCCAGGTGGTCTAAGGAAAAGTGAGTTGAGATCAACTCACAGGTGACTCACGGGTGAGGCAAACCATGAAAGAGAACTCCAGAAAACAAAATGAGGTTATGAGAAAGAAATGTATGTACTGTTGCCTCATTTATGAAGAAAGTTAATCCATGAGTGGATGGCTTAGAGGAAAGGAATTTTTTTTTGAGCGATTGTTTTCAGGATACCTCAGAAGTGGACTACCTACCCCCCACCACACACACACACACACACACCAATGAAATCTCTGGGCTTAGAGCTAAGAAGCTATCAACTAATTATCAAAAACACAGAGAGGCCCTAATCAATTATTCACATGAACATTAGACCGCTAATACACATGCAGCCCAGGGAATGGCATCTCCCAAAAGTAACCCTTCCTCCTCTTTCCTTTACCCCAACACGCACACAAATATGCACACACTGATGCAATCATGTCAAGACCTGGATACTTACACACAGACAAATGCTTGACAGTAACATCTATACCTGCACACTTCCACACACTTTCACGTGCAGCCTCATTTTCCCTTTCCTTCCCGCCACTCCACTCTCCTCTTTGCAGACAGAGAAAATGCATGCCATCCAAATGTAAAATGAGTTGTGCAAGTGGACTGTCTATAAGGTTCCTGACTGGGAGGTGCTGATCATAGAAACCCCTATTGATCTTTCAACACCCCCTCCAACAGACTCCCCATGCGCACACAAACACACACACACACACACACACACACACACACACACACACACAGAGCTTAATCTACCAGGCGATTCCTGGGCATTAAGCCCCAGCCATTGAATTTTCATGCCGTGCAATCATTATTTGAGTTAATGCTGCAATTTATGACTTGGTGTTTGTGTGCTGAGTGTGAAAGGCAGGTGGAGGAGATGCAATATAAGGAGGTAAGGAGGTGAGTGTGCATGTGTGCTGATTCCTCTGTGTGTGTGTGTGTGTATTGGTTGAAAGTGGGGTTTTCATTCACTTCATTATACGGTCATGACTGTCAGATGTGAGTGAGAGGGGGGATTTATGTACATATGTACATGTGTGTGAGTGTGATTGTACAGTTGTGTGTGTGTGTGTGTGTGTGTGTGTGTGTGTGTGACTTTCATTGACAGACGGTGGGAAATGACCTCATAATCCTTGTCTGGCTGTCTGTCCTTTAAGAGGAAGCAAAGACAAGAAGGAGAGGAGACAAAGAGGACAGGCTAAAGGCTTCCCACTTTTGTATTATTTAGAACAGGCGAGACAGTCTCTCTCACACACACACCCACACACACCCACACACACATATACCCACAGACACACATATATGCAATATACCTTAACGCAGCTTAGACGACTAAAGCTGTTTTAAAATGCAGAGACTGAGGCAGTGGTGCTTTCTGTCTGAGAAGGCGGGAGACACAGATTCCCATTAGCGTTTGACGCGCTGGGATGGGTGTCTTTTTTTTTTTCCTCTTTCGGGGGGGGGGGGGGGGGTGCTTTTAGAGCAGACAGCTGTGAATCCACATCCAAATGTGGCACAGCTCCAGAGATCACTTGGATCACAGCCCTTGATGCACAAATTAAATATCTGAATTAGCTAATTGAGCATTTCCGGAGGTCCTGTGATATGTAAACAGTCGAAGAACAAGGAAGACGAGGCATCAAAACCGCAACGCGGCAGAACAGATGGAGCCCTGCTTCTCCCTGAAGTGCATCTCCAGGCCTCGTCTGACAGAAAGTGCCACGAATGCGTCTGTATTAGGAGAAAGACATCTCTCTATAGTGCTGCTGCGGCAGTGCGAGGCCTAGTGGTGCTGCTGCTGATGGGAAGTGCAGTGCAACATGTGGTGTTTAAAGTATTGGCCAGAGGGAAGGTGAAGCTGCAGCTTGCCACCTGAAATCCTTTCCCTTTTTTTGGTTTTTGTTCAGCATCTCTGGTTCGTTTCTAGAAGTTTAACGGTGTTGTCGACACCCTTCTCAGCAAGTCGCCTTTCAGCAAATTTGGTTTATTGCTCGTCATTGTTTCAGCTTGCTTGAAAAGCCTCTTTTCATCCCCTACTGAGCAGGCGCAATCCTAAAGGAACGCACAACTGTAATGCCTATTATTAGTGCCATGCCTTTATTTCACATGTATGGAATCATTTATCTGTGACTCGTGCCAGGTTCGCAGTTATGGTGCTTTGGGAGAAATGGAGATTGAGAGGTGAAGAGGGAATGGTGTGAGAGTAATAAAAAGTCCTGAATAAGGAGCCCAAGAGCAAAATTAAAACCAGCAAGGAAAGGAACGCTCAAAGTAGGGATAGGGAACAGGTGTCTTTGTCCTACTTTGCCGGCGGGGCTGAAGCAATTTTCTCGGCTGGGTCGTTGTTTGGCGTGCGGCCCCCAATGAAATTTCTCACTTGCTCGTCGTCACAACACAACCACAATGTCTAGTGTTACTCCTATGAACTGCATGCATCAGTCATCGCTGTGCAAATTCAATCACCCGCCTTTCCAGTTGAATATAAATACCCCTCCACTCAAGTGTAAAACTAGAAGGCAAGCTGTCGACTGTTCCACCACTGTCTTGTCTATTGTCTCCCGGACCCTCGACCCCCTCCCAAGCTTCCCCACTCCCTGTCCAGAATAGACAAGCCGTAAATAAGCATCAAAAATAGACATTGGGGGACAACTGTTGACAGCCTGGTGACGAAAGCAGCAGACACAGGCGCAACCTCTAGGCAGGCTGGATTACACGCAGATAATTGAGGCCACGCAACACTGGAACATAAGAAGCTGAGGGCTCTTTGTGGGGTCTTTTTTTTTTTATTTATTTGAAAAGCCAGTTGAAGCATTGTTTCAGGGTGCAGTTTGGCGAACCAAATCTTTGCCTGAAGGCAAAGGCTGTTCAGTGTCCCTTAAGTTATGCAAGATTTGGCCTATAAACTGTCCATTTTTGATTATCTGACATTTTTCTGATTTGACATTTGATTTCAAGAATACAATTTTTAATGTTTAATATATATTACCTTATATGTTTAATGAAGTCATTGTTTCTTTTTCTTACTAAACAATGTTGAATCTAGACCTTGCTTGCCATTGTTGCCCAGTGATATTTTAGTGACATCTTTTTTTTGTCAGTGGTATTATTCAAACTGAGGTATTTAGAATGGGGCTTCTAAAATGTCTGTTATTTTAGAAGAAAATAGAAGGATTTTACATTTTAATATAATTATATATATATATATATATATATATATATATATATATATATATATATAGATATATAATATTGCTGGTCCAACCCTTCATTAGGAAGCCCTTTTTTGCAACTACTTGGCTTTCATTTCTTTCTGAATTGTCTCTATGAAGACAAAATGCAGGAAGGCTTAAAGAGGAAGATAAATTAGCTGACAGGTTTGCATAGTTTTGTGTGGTGAGTTTAGTTTAGGGGCTGAGGGTCGGCGTAAGGCTGCAGCAGCCACACCTCGGCCCCTCTGACCTCCAAGAAACCCTATACCCAGGAGCTATTTAGAAGCAAAATGCTGGCACTTCTGTCTGTATATTTACCACCCGTCTGACAACATATCGGCACTCTCAGCGACTGAGCTCGCCCGCTGATAACAATACTTTTTATGAGGATCACTTCTAATTTGTCCTTTGTTGCTGCATACTATGAGCACCACTTTTCGGGCTTGCAGAGTCTCTGATGGGAGGCACTTTGGAAAGGTTCCTGTATAAACTGTAGACTTAACACGGCTCATAACTATGAGTATGGCAGAGAGGGGAGGGAGAAAGTTGCTTTGTACTTTGGTGGAGTGTGTAAAGTGTTTGCACGCAGTTGATTTGTTAGCAGCCTGGCCAACTAAATCCCCATATCCACTTTGTTTTTACCCATTTTTCTTGTCTCTCATTCCCATTTCCTCTCCAGCCCATTCTCTGCCTTTCAATTTTCAATCTCTCCCTCTCTCTCTCTCTCTCTCTCTCTCTCTCTCTTACTGCTAATTTGACTGACTGTTGCCAACTTGCGAAACAACAACCATGATAGTTTGGGACCGCTGAGGCTAACAGCACAGCCTAGTCACCTGCGTCACCGTCTTAACAAGCAGCATGACCTGCCAATAAAAAAAGGCTTTTACCCTGATCGTCCTCAAACAAGACTTAAACACAACCTGCTCTTTCTCCCGCCGAATGCCCAAAGTGCTCGCAAATTCGAATCAGTCAGTGTTAACTTGCTTGAAAATGAAAAACTACAGAAGAGGTGGAGGCAATTTTTTTGTTTTTTTCTTTGCTACTTCATCAGCGGTGGTTTTGAAGGGGAGGCTGAGTTGGAGAAAGGCAGCAATAGATAAAGGTTAAAAAAAAAAAACACATCTCTTCTATGGATTTAGTGGGGTGGTGCAGACATTTGACCCATGCAACAAATCCATCTGTCAACCGTTACATGTCTTGTCAGTGTCCAAGTGTGCTACCTGCTCTCACATGGTAAGTGAGAATTTCAGTTAAGTGTTCAAACAGTGAAAAAATTCCTTGAGTGAGGATGAAGAAGAAGGGGGAAACGTTGTTGAGGACAGTTGAGTCTATCATTGCTGGGAGCTCTGTAAACTTGTACTTCATGACAGCCCTTTCATCCCTCATCAAAGAAACAAGTAGATGAGCAGACTTTGCGCATGCTAAAACCTCCCAACCCCCGTTGTCTCCTTATAGCTGCCGCTCCTCTGGGACAGGCGACTTTAAATCTTCCCTTTTAACAAGTTTCCTGTTCTTCCTTCCGGCTTCCTGCAGTCCCATGGGCTCTGACCTACGGGACCATTCCAGTATTTGGGGAGGCTGTGGCTTAAAGCTTAGTCTAAAACTATCAGGGGATGTGAGGAGGACATTGGAAAACTTGATTTTCGTCAGATCAGTGGTCACCTGTAGTCAAGCCGCCAAAGCATGGCAGATGCTTTTAGAAAAATGCTGACTTTGGCTATGCCACGCAATTAATACTGGCGCCTCAAGAGCTTCACACTGAACACATGTCTGCAATCGCTATCTTGTCATGTTGCAACCATTAAAATCATAACCTTCTTAAACACCAGTGTCCGTCTGAGACACGTTTCACCTGCAGGACCCAGGGGAGCAGTGCCACATGCTTTCAGTGCCTTCAACAGAAGGAACATATTCAGTAGGTTCAACCTGTGGCCTTCCAGGTACAGACCAGCCTCTGTTGTGTCTGATTTATGCTCTTTTTTTAACCCAGGGACACCGTCTTTAAAAGCAATCCCAAAATCGACTTTTTTCCATTTGGTATTGAAAAGAAAAATCAGGGGGGGCGGTTTACAGTATTTATGAAAAAGAGAGACTGATGTCTTGTGCAATGGTCAATAATTTATGAATGAAAAGAGGCCTTTGTGAAACCCCCCACCCTCTCCCTCCACCCATAGCCCCCTCCCAAACTCCTGCTCCTTCCCAGTGCTACTGATCAAACAGATATTGTTACCACTAAAATAGCAACTTAAAAAAAACACACAGGCGGCCATAAGACCTGTGTGCAGCTTGGGAGAAAGACTGACAGCAGAAGGGAGGGGTTGAGTAAGGCTAGTAGAATGAACAGAAAGAAAGAAAGAAAGAAAGAAAGAAAGAAAGAAAGAAAGAAATAAAAGCTAAATTGAGTGAAAATTCTCTTGACTACAACAACAACAAAAAATGCAACACAACTGTGTTGGGCAGACAATACTGTAAGTGTATTTGTGCATGTGTGTGTTGGTTTGGTGGGGGGGGCGTGTCATCTATCACTGGACAAATGCTGGGCCGTGGGGGGTGTTGGTGGAAGCAGGGGTGAGGGTGGTTGAGTTGGGGGGGGTTTGTCGGCCAGAATGGTGCTGCTCCTCAAATGAAATAATATATCTTTGAAAGCCTACGCCCTGCGCCAGGCCCCGGGCCCATATATCAAGCCCAAGAGCGTCTGGTGGATCCGCTCCAGGCCATTAACCTTCCACCTGTTCCCCCCTTAAACCCCCACCACACTCCCCCAACCTACCGGTCCTCTTTTCACCCCCCCAACACCCTCCACTGTTGTCCTTCACCATGCCCCCTCTCCTCCTCCTCCTCCTCCCTCTTGCCCTTGGTCGTTGCCTCTAGTAGCCCCATGTTCATCTTCCCATTTAACCCCCGCCCCACCTTCCTCTCTTCCTCATTTCCCTCTTTCTATCCTTCTCTGGCTGTCCTTCATTATCTCCTTCTCACATTCTTTCTCTCATCTCTCTCTTTCTATTGCTCTTCATCTCTCACGGTCAACTCTTTTTTTCACCCTCCCTCTTCCCTGCAGTATCGCTCTGTCTCTAACTCCATCTCTGACTCCGTCCTCTCAGTCTCATATGGTCACTTTCTCGCTCATAATCGTTCACTCTTTCTCTTTCTCTCCCCGTCACTCAGTTTCCGACTTATGTCAGTCTTTGCTCTTCTCTCATTCTGTAACTCATTTAAACTCCCTGTCTCCCTTTATCACACCCCTCGTTCTCTCCCTGTCCTTCTCTACACCTTCTTTCTTCGCAACTAAGGTAAAGCAAGTATGCTATGGTGTGTGTGTGTGTGTTGAGGGGGTGCCGCACAGCCTGCCGAATAATTCAAATGCAATGGACCAGGGACACAGTTACAAATCTCTGCCAACTGCGTGCGGCCGCCAGCCCCATCACGCTTGCAGTTTGTCAGGATTGGGGTGTCAGGAGGGGAGGTTGTTGCGGGGGGATTGTTGACCTCTATGACAAGACAGACATTGCAGCCTGAGGCTCTGAATCTATGTGTGTGTGTGTGTGTGTGTGTGTGTGTGTTTGTGTGTGTGTGTAAGGTGGTATAGATATACCGTCCCAGGGTTCACAGATCACGCCTAAAACGGCTTATTAATTTCCACTCAGTTATGGGGTGCGAAGAAAAAAAAAAAAAAGGTGCAATCAGCAGCAAAGCAGGACAGGAGCAATATACCCCACCTCTCTCCAGCACACACTTGCACACACACTTGGTTGCACCTTGAAAATTAAACTGATCCTGGAAAGGTCATAGAAAAAAACGTGTGTGTGTATAAAAGAGGATAACTAAGACTTTAGAGAAACACCCTCCAGTCTGAACTCGGGGGGCGGTGGTGTAAGTATAATTTCACCAAAGTAAATTCATGTAATATTTATGGATGTAGATAGAGGGGAGGTGAGGAGGGGGTAAAATTTATGCAGCTGAGCAGAGTGGGGTGCATCAGAGGACCTTACATTATTCACTCAGGTAAATCTATAAGTGGAGAAATATTCAGGTGTGAGATGTGAACATCAGCCCCCCTCTTGGCCCCACCCCAGGGATCTGTCATACTGCGTGATTGACTGACATGCAGCCGCTTACAGGAGTGGAATAAACTGGTGGAGAGGAGTCAGAGCTGTAAATAATTCTACTGCTTCAAATGCTTTTTTTTTTTTTTTTTACGTTGTTGTAAGTTTTTATGACCTTTTGAAATTTGAGTTGGAAGAGAATGAATGACCACAACAAAAATGTAAGCAAAAAAAAACCCCAAACAAACAAACAAAAAAAAATGACATTGTATAGTTATCTTTTAATTTGAAAAATAAGCAGCGAAAAATATTTTATTACAATAAAAATCAATAGCAGCGAACTAAATGTGTTTCCATATTTATTACAATAAGAACATTAAAAGCCTTTAAAAAATGTGTATTTAAACTTATAAATATATATATATATATATATATATAATATATATATATATATATATATATATATATATATATACATATATATATATATATATATACATATATATACACCACACACACACACACACACACACACATTGCACATGGCAATGGCAAGACTTCCTACCAAGTCCTACCAAATTATAATTTTTATGATTCTGCATTTTGGATTTTCTCTGACAGGAAATATATTTGACAGCTAAAAGACCATGTGAAGAGAGACAGAGAGACAGAGGTGGGGATGACAGGCAACAAAGGTCCAATGCGATGTTAGCACATTAAACCTTTAGGCCACCACCAGGATGCCCCGAGCCCTACCAAATTAAGGGGTGGTGTGAACCCATTTTTTGATGCCTATCTGTGTAAAAATATCCACAGTAAAAAGTTTCCATTTTTAAAATTGAAATGATATATATTTCAGCCTTTGATCTGGTTTAGTGCAAAAATACTGTAATGCCTGTCTTGATCCATGTTTTACATGCATTGCTTCATCCCTTTCCTGCCCTTTTGCCCTTCCTGTTGACTTTGTTTAACTCTCATCTCTCTGTCTTTGCTTTTATCTTCTGTCTCCTCTCCTCTCTTCTCTCACATCACCTTTAATATTTTCTCACCTCCTTCTTTCTCTTTGTTATTCCCTCTCCTTTTCCTTCCCTCTCCTCCGCTCTCTCCACATTCCTCCTCTACTCTTCCCACTCTCATCTCCCCTCTTTGTTTCACCTCTGTTCTCCTCGCCTGTCCTTTCCTCTCCCCGGCCATCTGTTTATCCAATATGGCCGTCCCATCTCAGCTGGGAGCTTTCCCAGGGAGCAAGACTTCTAATACAGTTCCTCCTCAACTTAATGGCCCTCAGTTCTGCTTTTGCCATTCCCGCTACATGCAGAGAGACAAAACAGAGAAAAAACGAAGGAGACGGAGACGCACAAAACCTGTTTGGATCTCCCCGAAAACCGTCCCTGGATGACTAAAATAAACAGTGAAGCCACATTCAAAATGTCACGGCTATTTTCCTCCCCGCTCCACTTTTATCAGGTGGACGGACTAAATACAGGAATAACATTACACAGCATTTGACTCAAGACAGACTCTAAACAACATGTCATCTCTAGTTACTGTGAAGAAAAAAAACTCAGGAATGAGACGGAGGATGACGCTTTGCCTTCACAGCTGCTTCAACCCTCTTTGAAATGTTGCGATACACGTCTCAAACTGTGCAGATTTGCCTTGGCTCAATTGTTTTTTTGAAGCTGTAGTTTAATTTTCATGCAACTATTCTATTCTAGTCAGGCACAGAATGAAAATGTAGAGGCCCCTGGGCATGAAATCTAGGTGCCCCCCCCTCCCCACCTGTCCACTACACACACACACACACACAACACACACACACACACACACACACATATACTGTACTGTGATGTTACTATTACAGGTTTTTGCATGGGCTGCAATCTGTTGGCAACACCTGTAGTTTATACCGGACTTACACACAAAAATTGTGACCTGAATGACAAAACCCTGTAGATATCATCTGTCATACAAGATTTACACAATAACTTATTATTATAATTAATAATTAATTATAATTAACTAATTATTTTCCAAGTTCAGTATTGTAGAGCCAGGAAGAGTCTGAGTCAGTCTCTGACTGCCAAGTTGAATCGAAGCCCGTCATCCTGTGGTGTGTGCTGTATTTAAACGTGTACATTTTTTTCCTTCAACTCTTCATCACTTGGACTAGTCTATATTAGTTACACTGAGGGTGTAGAGAACAGCCTAACTTCTTCTACAGCTGCTAAAAGGCCACCATCATTTCCAGTTAGAGAATGGGTGAAATCAAAGCAAAGCACTTGGTCTGGGGCACCAGGCCCCCAAATCACTAAATCTGCCCCTGATGAAAAGGAGAGCAGCTGGATGAGAGATGGAGTGATGCATCGTCATATTTAAAAATAATTCCTTAAGTTGGACTAAAAGTGAGACTGAAACAAAGTCTTCTGTTGAAGCCTGAAAAAGTCACTTTCCACCGCTGAACATTTTACTGTTCAGATGCTGTGGCGCTGAGTGGAAAAAACGCTGTCTGTCTGCCTCTGTCACTGTGCCGCGCTGTCACTCTGCTGCTGCAATCCTGCAATCTGTGTGTTTTGACCTCCATCATCATGATCACCAGGTCAGTTCAGCACTATCACCAGATTGTTTTATCTCAGCTGTTTTCTTCATTTGTTTCCTTTTGTGCTACATAGCGCCACTAAGCTTAGTAGACAGAGAGCCGCTTCTTCCCAACTGAGTGTAACTAAACATACAAGCTGTGCACATGCATGTTAGGGCGAAGCCCCGTGTGAGGTCAAAAAGTAAAAACTAGAGTAGATAAGAAAACGATAAATTGTTGGGTTGTTAAACTCCTTGCCTACCCACCAACCGGTCTCCGATGCTTCGTCTTCATCTGCTTCGGTGTCCGGCTGGTTCTCCACATTATTTTCAGGCTCAAAACATACATCCTTCTCGCAGCCACACAACAAAGCAATCATAAAACTTTTGTTGTTATCAAATGATGTAATTTATTCATATTTCAATGCAGATACTAGCATAAAGTTAAGTATTTTTTTAAAATTTATTTAATGAAAGAAGAAGCAAAGGCTGGATGCTGCAGTTGGTGGGGTTTCGAGGCCCCCTAGAGGGAGGAGGCCCCCAGGGAAGCGGCCGTATGGGCCCAGTGGTGAATCTGTGCTTGATTCTAGTGTTCCTGCCACATAGCTTAATCTTGCAAATACTGTTCCTATTTTGAGTTGTAATTATTTACAGATTGTTTAACATTTTTTGCTGCATCTGCAGTGCACCTGCAATTTGCTTTTATTAGAGTTTTGTCAGTTGGTTTATATTGCTCAAAATTAAAAAAACGTGTTGTTAGACCTGATTTGTTTACAGTAGGTTGTCATAAACTGCAGAATTTGACAGCCCTCACAAGACTTATTTCTGTGGATAAATGAGCATTCATACACCATGGTGGATACAAAAACAGACATTTTCGCTACTTACAGTAATCACAGTATCACCAATTTTAGTGTTGGTCCCTCAGAACAGAGAAGCAAAGGTTTGTTTTATAAGCAAACCATTTGCACTTATTGCAGTTTTAAGATGTGTTGGGTAAAAGATCAAAGCTATAAATGCAGACATGCACCAAGATTCAAAAACTAACTGACTAAGTAATCTTAACGTCCATTATGTCTACTTTTGATTGAATAAAGCAAGATCATATCTCCTTTTTGTAGTGAACTGCTACGCGAAAGTGTACATTTGACAAAAGAGTAAGGTTTAAGGGCATACAGACAAAAAGAATGAATGTTTTATGAGAACAATTCTCCCAGAAAACACAGGTAATTGAAGAATATTGACATATGACATGACAGTGTAAAATATATGAAAGTGTATATGGCTGAAATGTAGCAGCCTCAGTACATTAGATTACTTAAAAGTCTTCTCTTATGTGGCAATTTCCGTCACTCCATCAACCTCTGTGTGTTGTGTGTTGACAAGGCACACAAAAGTGCTCCATGTCCCAACACTAGACACACATCCTTTTTATTAAAGGGTGTAGAGAGGAAGGGGGGGGCATGGTGGTGTGGTGAGAAGGGAGTGGGAAGGTAAGATATAAACATATGAATCATCAATAGTCCCGATTGCCCTGCTAAATTCTCCCTCTCATTGTGTTTGTGGTGGGAGTCAGGCCAGCCATCCAAATGCTGGAACAATAGAGGAGAAGGTAGCTGTGGACCAGCATGAGTCACCCTCACACACATAAACACACGTACACAGTGTAAATACACATACAAATATTGAGCACAAACAGGAACATTAGAAGAGGGATTTTTAAGAAGGCTCTGTTAACTGTTTTCACAAAGAAAGCATGACATCCTTTATTTTTTAAATTCTTAATGTTCACCTATTTAAATATTTTCAACCAGTAACTTTCAGTATTTGCTATTCTTTTAAAAAGTTTGAGAATTTACCTCAATTGTGTGCTATTAAAGCATTTGGAACTTTATAATTCCATCTCTTACAAGGACAGTTTAATTTGTTTTCACATTTTCTTGTCTTTTATGCAGCATTTTTTGTAAAATTGTCAATTTACTTTCCTCTTACTTTTATTTCTGTATTTATTTGCTTGTTTATTTACTTTTCTCAGTGAGATGTTTTTACTAAGCTATTGATTTAAAAGTAACCTCATGTCTCCATGTATAAAAACTGTTTTTTTTTTGTTGTTGCGTAAATTAAATAAATAAGCTGCATATATCCCCCTACTCTGAGATGTAAAATACATAAAAATGATTTATCTATGACGTTCAATGCATTTAAAAATCTCAATGAAGTTAAGAAGTGTAATGCCCCATGTCCCTCCCTAAACTATTTCTGCTATAATACCTATATTTCCAGTAATGCTTCCCGCAAGGTAACCCCTACAATTACAATTGCTGTCCTCTGTTTAGTTTTAAATATAAACAACTCTCAAACTCTTGAAACACATCGTTGATTTATCTGTATAAAATCTGTTCTACGAAATCTACTGTAAATACAAAAACTGCTTTTAAAAGCATTTTTTAGAGGATTTTTCCTTTAACATCTAAAGTTTTCTGAGTGGCGGTGGCACCAGAGTGGGCAGAGGGGTTCATAGCAGGACATGGGAGGATGGGACAGGGAGGGGTGGCAGAGTACCAATGTCTCTGAGAAACAAACACATGTGTTTCCCCCTTAGAACACACTCACATACTGTTTTATACTCTTACACTATCATATGAAATATACAAACTATAAAACATATCCTCACATTTGAAAATACCCCAATAACAGCTTATTAAAAAAATCTATACACTGTCATTTTTTATCTTACAAAATATTTCCTGCAACACATACTCATCAATCAGAACAATATAAACTCCCTGAAAATAGCTCTAAACTGAGGTAAAGAATTGTCAGTTTCCCAGAGATATCAGTGTCAGGGGAAACAAGTGACAGTTAAAAACAGCCCTGACTCAATTTAAAAAGAAATAAATCCATAAATTAAACAACTTATTTAAATCTGTGTCTCTAACAGCATTAATATGTTCAAAAACACACTCAAACTGTGATTAAGAACTCACCTCTAGGGCTGAATAGAATTAACAGGCAAGAAACAGAAATAATAGTGCTGGTGGATACATATCTAGACAGACATAAACTCATAGACATTAACACATGCATACACACATGCACCTGTCTTCAGCTCGCTCAACATTTTATTAAAATAACCACAAGTGACCTCTAGAGTGCCAAAACCTCGCCTCGTAACGCCACTTTGTCTCTGATTTCAAAAACAGTGCCCCAGACCTGACTCACTAATTGTCGATGTGTTAAACCAATCAAAACTGGTTGGCGGTAAGAGCCCACCCCAACTTCTCGGATCCAAGGTGTTAGAAATAAATGTCCCTCACGTCATGCCTCATTCCCAGAAAGACGGGGGAAAAGAGAGAGAAAGGTGGCGTGCCGCATTGGAAAAGAATGGGGGGGAGCTCTTTAGAAGGTACTCCTAATGGCTAAATATTTATGGGTCCCGTGACCGAGGCCAACTTATGGAAACTAAATCTTTAAACACTTTTTTTGGCAGACACCTCGCACACACCCTCCCAGCTTGGCTCTATTACCGGAGAAATTCTTTTGTTCTTACGGAGCTAATAATAGCGAGAGGGGCTGTGCGTTATGTGTGAGCGGTGTCTGTGTCTTGATGTGGATATGTGTGTGTGAGATGAAAGTATATTTATAGCTTCCTACAGCGCCACACTACTCCTGTGACAAACTTTTAATTCTACTCCGCTTCCTGTCTCTCTGCTCCCAGGCTCGACCTTACGTCTAATAGTCAGATCTATATTAGCAATAGATGTCAAAGGTCAGGTGGATTCAAAAATATAATATCTTTAGTGAAAATAGCAATCAAAGGTTAAAACAATGGGGAACGGGGGGGCTTGAATTGCTTGGCATGAAAACTTTTATTAGTTTCTTATCTGTCAGTAATTGTTGCAATTACTACATTAAATTATTATTAATAATAATATTATTAATTATTGGCTTAAGAAATTGTATTAAGACTTAATTTTTTATTTAAAAAAAAAACAGTGGAAGTTCTCTGAGGCCCCTCTCAACCTTCAAGCTTCAAAATGGTTTATGCCACTAAGATTTGTCTCACAACTAGAGCCAAGTGAGCGACTACTGCTGGAATCAAGCATTAGCAGTTGTGTCTTTACCCAACAAAGGGAAATTGGGGTTCCAAAAAAGAAAAGAAAGAAAGATACGGGAAAGAAGGCAAAATGTTTGTCACAAAAAAAAAAAAAAATCAGTGCATAATAGAGACATGGATCAAAAAAGTAAGGGTGGAGGGTCCCATACAGACTGCTTGTGCATGGGAGCACAGAAATTGATACTACGCCCCTGACTGCAGTAACAAACACATAAAAGCTGCCAACAGAATAGAACAGCAGCACATTTACAAACTCACAGCACAGCACAGCACAGCACAGCACAGCACAGTACAGTACAGTACAGCACTCTCTGAAATTATAATTAATAAACAAATCCAAGCCATAAAGTTCAGCTGAAAAAAATCCTCAACAAGCTTCTAAAGCAAACAATTTAGGGAGATGTTTAAAACCAAAAGTATACCAAAACAGTACCCAAAATGCCAGAAAAATAAATTAATCTCAGTCTGGCTCACTTACAATTTGCTTGCTCTCCTCACCATTACCATCACTTTGCTCAGCAGTCTAGTTACTAATGAGAAACAAGCAAGGAAGGAGGATCATGGGTTGTGTGGGAAAAACTGTCAGAGCCACAGCTAGCACATTATTTTTCAATCCCCCTTGCGCTTTAGATGGCTCTTTAAAAACACTGCAAGGGTGGTTCAGTTCAATTATCTCCCTCATTTAAGTGAAATACGCCCCTACCTCCCCGAAACCAAGAGGCCTGTGCAACAGGAGCAGGAGAGGATTTTTTTTTAGAGGGGGGTTTTGGAGGAAGAGGTTTCTCCTGCATTGAGCTCAGGTCATTTTCTACCTTTGTAACAGGCGCCCAGCTCAATTACCATTAAGCTCCAGTAATATGGGTAGTCATTAGGCAAACATAATGACATTTCATTCAGCAGCAAATCAGGGAGTGACAAACACAAGTGGGTGAGATAATTGAATTAGTACGAGGGTGTGAGAAATAGAGAGGCTTCACAGTGGAGCAAAAATGATCGTTCAAAGTTAATGGGCAAACCACACACAATTATAAGCTGTGGCCACACCTTATGAGTGTGTGTGTGTGTGTATATGAGTGCAACACGCCAGCTGAATGCAAGTACAGATCTCGAAAATGTCAATAGCGGGGACGTGGCGCGTGCTAAATGTCAACATGTGTTTTTCAAGTACTCTTGTCTGTGTTGTAATTGGCTCTGTTTTTTAATATTACATTTTATTTCATTTGTTATTTTCCCCCTTTGAAAACAAAATAATATCAAATATTTGCTGGGAATTTATTTGCAACAGGCCTGGGCCCATGAATATGCAGCTGAGCCTTTGGCGATGCGGTGTGAAACAAACAGACAAAGGAGTCAGACAACGGGAAGAAAAACAGGTGAAGCGCAGACTAATCAAACGCCTTTCATGTCGCTCCGAACATTAACCTTCATTCAGAGCAAATAAGGCTGCGAGCGCACAAACACACACCACAAACTCTCCCTTGGGCTCTGTGAATAAGCAGGAATTATCACATTTTTACAGTGAGCCGTTGGTGAATAGTTACTATTGGTCAGTTGGGATCGACTGTGCTAAACACTCACAGAGGACATAGTTTTTTGCCAGGCTAAAATTTTGTTGTTATAATAGATCTGGAAGATTGCATATAGGCTACCTTGTGACAGAAAGCTCTTCAAATCCATCACAAACAACTACAGGTTAGCAAAATGTCTTAATTAAACTGATATTAAAAGGGACAAGCAATACACAGATTGTTGCCATTGTGACTCTACCCTCTGTGTGTATTTGGTCAGCTCTCTGAATTTTGGTCGACCAATATGCTAATGACCAATATCTCTTATCATCACACAGTGTGTGCCCACTTAGATCTGAGGAATATTTCAAGGGGAGATGGGCGGTATGCAGTTCACATAAAACCCTTCGACTAGGACCCTGTTAGTATGAAAAGTGCCTGAAGCTCATAGTCAAAGTTTTCACAACCCATAGCCAAAATGTGTCACACACAGGGTAAAAGTGGCTGGCTGCTGAATTTTGATCAGGCAGTGGGACAGACAGCGGTGGCAGCTACAAGCAGACACCCTCCCCACAGCCCTGTGTACTCTGCATTAGTGTTGAGCCAGTGCATAAAAGAGGAAGATTAAAGGCCTGTTGAAGATAAAGGATCGAGCAGATGATGTTCATGAACTGTGCAAAGTGTTGTCAATTATGGATGACAACGTGGTGAAAGATTTAGCATTGAAACAAAATGCAGGATAATTTATTAAAGGCCTGCAGAGTAACTGCAATGAGAATTAAAGCTTAAACAGTACGCTATCATGACCAGCAGGAAGACAGCCAAAGCCATGAGCATAAGGTTGTAAGAAATAACATTTTTCTGAGATTCATACAAAATCCCTCACATCAAAAGGATCACCTACCTTAAGTTCACGGAAGAAGATGCTGCTGCGTGCCCACTCCACGATGGAGAAGAGTGTCTGGTCGGCCATCTTGCACATGAGGCCGAAGGTGTTGAGCTTCTCGTGTTTGCCTCGGCTGGCCTGCTCCTGCTGCAGGTAGGCCATGATCTTGGCCTGAACCTGCGGTTCATCTGGCTCACACTTGAGCAGCTCTACGATCAGGTGAGGGAAGCTGGGTGGCGAGCCCGTCTGGTAGGCGTCAACGTAGGCATAGCCCATGATGGACTCTGGTGAGCTGGTGTACGGGTCTGGGTACTCTGACTTAATGGTGCGTGTGCCCTGGAAGTGTCCGTAGGCCGCCTGGTAGCCTTGCAGGCTGCCAGCGTGTGGTGGCATTGCCATGCTGACCGGCGAAGTGACGAATGGGCTGCGGTCATAGTCTGTGGGGGGCAGGGCGGTGGCGTGATGGTGGTGGTGATGGTGGTGATTAGTGTGGTGGCCTGGGTGGTGGCTCAGTGGAAGGCCTTTGGATGCGGCCGAGTGGATGTTCTGGATGGCTGAGGAGATGGTGAGGTCGGTGGGGACGGCTTGCATCACCTGACTCATGGCCTCGATCTTCAGGCCGTTTGCTCGGATCAGTGCCTTCTTTTGCTGCTTGAGGGCCCGGTCACGTTTGTACATCGGGCCAAACTTGTTGCGACCGCCGCGCATGCGGTCCGCCCGCACAGCTGACAGAGAGACAGAGAGAGAAATGAAAAAGGACATTATTAGCTCTGTAGTTTGTAAATCTTTGTCTTGAATGCTTCTAATTCTTGACATGATTACGCATCAGTAACCTTTTGACACATTCACACTTCAATTAGGCTATAAACCATTTTTGAAGTGTTTCATCCACCAGAGAGGCATTGGTTTTGTTTCAATATTTGATACGACACATATGAAATGGGGGCTTTATGGATCCCAAGTTAGAAAATTTAGTATGAAGTATCAATAAGTATCAATAACTTAATTTTTTGCATTCTGGCAAATTTTTATGCACCAATTTTTGCCTTTTTAAAGCCCAACATATGTATACTAGCTTGTCCAAGTGACCGAAAGAGATTGAAACGTAAATGCTAAAAACACCTTTACAGACCAAATCATCTACATTCTAGTGATATCATAACAGTGGTCCACATATGTGCAATATTAGCGCTGTGTTATGGAGGTGAACTTGTAACTTGTATGTAGGGCAAAGGTTTTCCTGTGGTGATTACACTTGACATTTTCCTGTTGACTCCTAAACCCCACAATTCTAATAGATACTGTCGTTACTCATTGACCAGAGACACAAACTTCTATGAGCCGCTCTGCTAAATGATCATTGTACAGCTGGCTATTTCTGTCTCCCACTCAGGAAATACACACCTCAATACACTAAAAAAAAAAACCTCAAAGAAAATTCGTGTTTTAAAACGCTATCTGACAAAGCAATACCTAAAAGCTCCAAATGTCACTATGCATTAGAAACTTTACAAAACCCCAAATGCTTAAAAGGTTGACAATAAGCAAATTGGGTTTTTCTCCCGTATGGACCAAACATACCCATTGATCCCCCCCCCCCTTCTGTGCAGGATCCTGTGGAGAGGATCACAACGAGTCTGTGCAGTGGGTATTTCTAATGAACGAGCCGGGCACACGGTGGACTGCTACGAGGTCCATGTGTGATCTGGCCGACTGCTGCCATGGGGAAGCTGCTCTGCTGTCTCCCAGTCGGGGGGCGCTGGTGTTAATTATTCATACTTAATTACCTCTTACTCTGACGAGGCTCGACGAGCCCAGCGTGCAACGAGCTAACGGACGTCTGGGAGTCTATGCAATAGAAAAACACTCACTAATACAAATACTGGAGAATATTACAGACTTGTTTTAATGGTATTCAATAGAAGTAACTCACATATTTAAGTGTGTATGCAAATACATGCACATACATTTGCCCTGATGGTTGAATAGCCAGATAACATGGCAAGGGTCCACTCCACCTCATGATGTCTTGACGGATGAATGAAAGAACAGAAGAGGAAAATTGAAGAGAGGGTGTGGAGAGGGTGGGGTGGGGGGTTGGAGTTTGGGCATGAAGAGAGGAACACACACACACACTCGCACACTCACACACTCCGATCTGCCTTGGGAGTGATTTTAATGACCTCCGTCACAAAAGTGTCTGTCACTGATCTGAGGGAGAGGAGCCGAGAGGGGAGACACACATACAAACACAATCTCACACACTCACACCCACATGCTGAGCCTTCCTCGAACATTCTTACGGAAAAAAAAAAAAAAAAAAAAAAAAACACACACACACACACACACACACACACACTGGTCCAGATCACACAGAGCGAGATGGTAGCAGGCCAGACGCTCCGCCACCTCGGAGAGCCCCCGACGGCTCAAATGGTATGTAATTTATACACAGTGATTTTACACACACACACACAACCATTTCCCAACATGCTTGAGGTCAACTCCAGTGCCTGCTCAACATGGCTCAGGGATTATCATGACCGTTAAAAAATTGATCATACATCAAAGAAAAAAAAAAAAAAAGAATCAGGAGCCGTCAAATGTATCCATTATACATTATTGTAGGGCGACTTTAACTATTAATGATTTCTCCACAACAGCGTAATTAATGAGCTGAGAAACTAATAGTTGGCCCTACTGGGAAAACAAAATTAGGCCCCGACTGCCGTCTTGCCTGCCTCGGACCTAGGGACCCACATCACATCATGAATATCTGGAATGGGGGGTGTAGGTCTCACCACACACACACACAGACACACAGACACACACTGATTCTTTGTCTCTAATTAAACAAGGTGATTTGCATGCATGTAACACAGCTTAATATGGCGGCGGGGGGGGGCAGGACAGTGTGTGTGTGTGTGTGTGTGTGTGTGTGTGTGTTGGGGTGAAGATGACTTGAATGTTTGTGTTTGACTCAGGTGGAGCGATGTTAATTGGTTGGATGCTGCAGTGTTTAGCTTCTGATGACAAAGTTATCATTTGACCATACAATTTAAGAGGGTTACAAGGCTAAAAAAAATAAGTAATTTGAATGAAAATGTTTTCACGCCAAAAAACGTTTTATATGTTATGAAAACACAGCTGCAATTGAATTTCCCTTTTATAATGTCACTTCCAAACTTAAACTCACTTGTAGGTTTCTGTGGTGCCAAAAAAAGTGATGTGTTTGATGTTTGTGGTTTGTTTGGCATAAACAACACAAAGTGAATAGTTAGCATGACAGTATTCTATTAGTGTGAAAAGGATCTGGATATCGTGGGTCAGCAGTGAGACTTTGGGGCTAAAGCCGGGCTGAAAGGCTAAAAGGCCGACGCTGTCTTCCACTCTGAATTTCCCTGACTTACTGTCTGAGAGCACGTCGACACAAAAACACACTCGGGCACACACATCCATAAATTCAGAAACTGACCCAACTAAAACCCTGTTCCTCTTTCCCAAAAGTATCCACCATCTCCAACATGTACAAACAACCACACACACTGCGTCTTCCACACAAACAATTTCTTCTAACACACAGCCCCCTTACACACTGAAACACATCACACACACAACAGCCCTCAGTGCTTATATCTTCTGATTTATGGTTGTTTAATATACAGGAATATTAAGCGCGCGTAGGTGAGGATCCCTGTCGGCTGCCGGCATATTAATGGGTCCCGCGGAGCCTTGCTGACACCCTGTTTGTCATGTCGGGGCCCCGGCCCCTGCTTCGGATGCGCCCTATCCCATGCACACACATGAATACCTATGATACCTATGCATAAGTAATGGGACAGCTCCCTGGCTTCCAGCACAGGTACTGGGAGGCTGATGGAAGACAAATCAGAGTGAGAAAGATGGAGACAGGGAGGAAATAAAAAGTGGAGGGAGAGGCAGAGAGATACAGTGAGGAATGTACAAACACTCAGAGGGTGATGCTAATTTGTGCTGAATGGCTCTATAGAGGTTTTGCATTTATAGTAATGATGAATGAATGAATGAATTAAGATTTGATGATGGATTAACTGCATGGAAAAAAAAAGATAAAAAACACAAATGACCGTAAAAGTGATATCTAGAAAGCCTGTGTGAGTCGGTGAGGCTGTAAGGGAGAGTGAAAAGTCCAATAAAAGGGATTTAAAAGAAAAATAAGTTTGATTTCCAAAAAAGGCCACCTTAAAACTGTAAAGCTACCGTCATTTCTGGTTTAAAACAACACTGCTAGCTGGTCAGCTGTGAATTAAACACATAAAATCTTATCCATCATTCAGTATCTCAAAGCTGTAAAGGAACCAGACAGTAAAATAATCAGCATTTTATCAGTAGTGGACAAAAGTTGCATGCTGTTGTTTTGTTTCTGGTCAAATTGTCTCATCGTTTTTGCATCATCTTTTATTTGAGTTTGTGAAGAAAAAAATAAGAGTAACTTCTGCTTTATTTAATGGCACATAGTGGAAACAAAGTGTATGCTCACAGTAGCACAACTACGACTGTTACTCTCTGTCTTTAAGATGATACACAAGTGAAGGAGATATTAGGCAGCTCAGTGAAGCATGTGATGCAAGGCAACTTCTAGCGAGCATAAAAAGAAAATCATGCCAGTGGGAGCTGTTCAGATACGGCACGCTTCATCAGCTTTAGTGAATGACGTGCTAATGGGTCAAAGCTTAGTGGGATGTAGTCTTTTCTTTTCTTTTTCTCAATGAGTCAACACTGAAGCGTAGATGCTACAGCACATACCAAGAAGAGAGGATTTTTACAGCATTGTAGCACGTGTGTATGTGTGGTTAAATGAGCATGTGTCTGCCAAGCTCCATCATCACTGTGTGTGTTAATGAAAAACAAAGAGAGTCTGTGTGTGTGCCCCCTCCCTTTTTTACTTCAGTATTGTTTAACACAATGACCTGCATGCCCTGACAGTAACCTAAAAGCATGAACAGGTTAAACTAACTTTTAAAATACATTTTAAAATAATAAAAATAAAAAAATGTGTTATATATAACTTTTTTATAATTTAATGACAAACAGTGTCATTTTGTTGGGATTAAATCGATTTCAAATTCAATCCCTATACCTACCAGGCTGCTCTTCACTTCCACATTTAATACAGCAAAAGGAAATACTTGTTTTTATTTTGGAAAACATATCTTGGATGTTACACACCCGGTCAGATGTCATTTGTGTGTGGTAGAAGCACGCAGAAGAGTATTATATGCCTCTGCAGCGTTTTCCTTTGTTGTGCAAAGATAGGCGTCACCGGCATTAAACTATTTTTATTTTGCTATCAGCTTAAGACGACTGATCTCTTCGTGTGGGGTTGAGGTGATGGACATGTTACAACACTGTCATATCAGTATGATGTGTGCCTGTCTATCATTTCATTTTTTTTCACTGCCTTCTCTCGACTCTGAACCACTACCAGCATGTGCAAACACAGACTTCTTTACCACTACCATCCTCACACCACGCAGACTGTGCCATTGGTCAGCAGGCTCATCAACTAGATAAGATAAGATTAGCCTTTGTTGTCTCCCTTAGGAGAAATTTGTCTTGGACAACTGAGAGACAAACAGGAGGGACATTGAGCAATGCCAGAAAGTCAAAAGTAAACAGTAGAGAAACTACAGTTTGAGTCAACTTTAAAGTTTTCCTCACATTTTTTGTACACATTTGGTTTCCGCTCGATATCCCGAATTCACATGTTGCTGCAAGCTGTTGTGTAAAGGAATGAAAAGATTGCAATAACAAAGCGCATGACCCCAAACCTCCTTTCCCTCTTCCACCGCTATTGTAGTAAAAATTTTTTTTTTTGGATCAAATGACAGCTTCTCCCTCTTGCCTGTGGCCTTCTGAACACCTTTTTGGGCTTCTCATGAATATATGTATGTGTTTACCAGAGAGAGTGAGTGTGTATAGTGTGTGTGTGCCGAGGGGTGTCAGGCTTTCTGTATGGGACGTCTTTACTGGTTGTGGCAGGAGTCGCCCACCGGAGCTTCTGGCCCCTGACAGAGCGCTGCAGGGCCCGTCTTGCCCCCGAGCTGAAAGCTACCGCCAGCAAAACAAATCAAACACAACCCCCACCCCACCCGTGTCAGCTGGAAAATGACAGGCCGGGACATTCTGCCCAGCGGCCATTTACAATTAACAGCAATTAATTACACCGCACATGGCAGGTAAAGGGAGAAGAAGCCTCCGGAAAGATTTTAGTTAGGCTGTCTTTGCTCTGCTCTTACCCTCCCAGGATCTTATTTCTTTAACACATTAACTTTTCTCGATTGTATGTGATCATTTCAGGAGCCTAGGGATTTTTAATTTGGTTTAAATTACAAATGTGTGAAGAATTTTGTTACAGTGTTGGGCTGAAACTGTATGAATAACAACACTCTTATCAAAAGACTATACAAAGTAAAACAATTTGCAGTATTATTTTAAAGGGCAGTGATGTAACTTAACCTCTCAGTTAGCAAAATAACAACCTGTACCTTTAAATTTTAATCCTCTATTTTACACCTACTGAAAATGACTTTCGGGTGACTTTATTCGCTCTAAAATTAGCGATTTCAGAATAAGACTTGTCAACTCATGCATGCAAAAGAGTTGATTTGAAATATTATCTTTGACCATTGGAAGAATGTTTCTTGCTCTGCCGTCCTGTCACTTTTGGATAGCCGTGTTTGAACAAGCTTCTGAGCCACGTTCAAATTAAACAAAGAGGCCTCGAAACGGCTGGCCAAAAGTATCATCATTACCATTCTCGCGCTGCCGCCAAGTTTAATATTTTATCTATTACTCTGTCTGGCAAGTTTAAGTGCACAGCAGCTACAAGATACCCCCTAACTCCCCCTGACCCCATCTCAAATACTAATAAGCAATGCTGGATTTCAGCGCTTTGGTAGTAATGAAAGGTTTCACTTCACAAAGTTCTAGGTATACATTAGCGAGGGCTGATATAACTGAGATGTTCATTGTTAAATGTTAAAATAAATATAATCTTCTCCTTTCGTACAGGCAATTATTATGTCAGAGTAGGTATCAGCCCTTTTTTAAATGGCGGATATGTCAATTTGAAAGGAAACTATTCTCATGCAAATTGATCATGGAAGAATTTTCACTTCCAAAAAAGTTCATGTGCTATGCTTAACTGTTTCAATCATGAATCAGTGGAAAAAGACTCAATGTGTAAAGTCACAAGAACTTTTAAAACACCTCTCTGGAAGTTCATAACGTGTTGGCCAGTCTCAGTAACAGCTGTTGCAAACAGGCATCATATCTAGACAAATCTTCAGTGCAGCACACAGAATGCAACAACACTGCCTGGATCTGCTTTTCAACTCCTGCAGATGCACACTGCAAGTCCTGGATCATATTTTACTAGTTGCTGTTTGCTATGAAACCTAAGAATAGACAAAATATGTGGTAAACTGTTCATTAAATATACTTTAAAAAGGACAAATACCCTCCCAGCATGAAATAAAATTTTAAAAGACTCCTGGTTAACTCAAGCCTGGAGGCTGTCTGGTGCATTTGGCGGCGTGGATGCTGTCTGGCGGTTGTAGAAAATAACTCAAGTACTGTACTTTAGTATATATTTGAGGTACTTTATGCAAGTATTTCCCATTTTATTTATTATTATCTTTCTGCTCTTCTTTAGTTCAGGGAGAAAATGCCATACTTATTACTTTAATTTAATTTAAGAGCTTTAGTTACCACAGCTCTTTGATTTACATGCAAATCGTTTGATTAGCTTTAAAAATATAATAGGCAGGTAAATATTAAACTATGCATCAGTACAAAAAATAGTTAAATTAACCATATATATATATACCATATATAACCATATATAACCATAACAATGTCACTAATAAAACTATAAAAAATGATATAATCATATATCACTCACAGGGGACATTATTCTCCATTATTAGTAGTTTTCTGCTTTTGATACATCAAGTGCATTTTCCTAATAATATGTACTGTTACATATGCAATTTTGATTATTTTACCTGAGCAAAGTATCAGAATACTTGCAATAATTACTGCATATACATGTTCAGTGCTACGAGCAGCCATCTGTTTGGTTTTTGAGCCTTTGAGCAAGACACTGAAACCCCAGCAGCCAGTCTGTTATAATCATTGGTTATTTGGTGGAGAAAACTCTTCATGCTTTTTGCAACAACTGTGTCCTATTTATCTATTTTTAAAAATCCCAAACTTTGATATCTACCAGCCACTGCTCACAACATCTCTCCCCAGGTTGTATATCATCGTCACCTCATAGTTAAATCCCAAACGCACTGAATTACAGAAGCAAAACACCAGCAAAACATATGCCTTCAAGTCATTCAGCCACCTGAACTGTAAAAGTGTAAACATGCTGCTGTACCTTCAAGCTTCATGCCGACGGTGAGGCACTTCTGGAAGCGGCAGTACGGGCAGCGCTTCCTCTGGGTCTTGTCAATCTGGCAGCTCTGGTTCTCTATACATGTGTAGCGCTTGTTGTTCTGGACGGTACGCTTGAAGAAGCCCTGCGGAGAGAACCAATTAAGACGTCAACCCGCTTGACCCCTGCAATGCGATGGTAATTGGCCCATTCACACTCCCAGACAGATGGAGAGGGACAGGCCTAATGGATACACACACACACACACACACACACACACACACACACACACACACACACACATATACAAACATACACACGCACACACTGTGAAGTTTTAAAAGCTTTACTCCAATATATGGACACACACGAAGGATATAAAGCAAGGCATTGATACACACCTCTTACAAGTGAAACAAATTTGAGTCGTTCTGAAAAGTTTTTCATTTATAATAATGTTGAAAACTAGGTACTTGTCATACTTTTTCATTATGTCACACAGCATTATTTATTAATTTAAATGTACATCATACCTTTATTTTATTCAACTTTGAACAAATAATTCCACTTGCCTCACTTAGTGTTTTCACGGCCTGATAAACTACTTTATAAAGGGTATAAAGTCTAATTTTTGTCCTGTCAAAATGACTTCACTAGTCTCAGTAATATTAATATCTCAATATATTCAGGTAAAGACTCTAGAATTTACGGGAAAAGCATCTTCTCAACTCTCCACTTAATTATTAAAAAATATGAGCACAGGAGTCAGAAAAATCCAATAAATTATATCCATAATTCACAGTTCCGGGATTACAGAGATTCATACCTGCAACGTGGAATTAATTATAGGCAGTAGCAGTGAAAATCAAACGAAGGGAAGATGGTATTAACGTATTCTAGATCCATAACCTGGGAGGAGAATCCTTAAACCTGGTCTTTAAAAAAAATAAAAATAAAAAAAAAATAACATGCTGCTGTCAATATCTCACCAAACACAAATTTAATTGACAATCTGCATTGCCTGATCCGTCCCAAGAAAAAAACACAAAAAAACCTCCACTGCACTCGGTTTTGGATTATCGACTTCTCAGTGCTAAAAAATCCATGCTTCAGAGAGAACTTTCTACCCAATTTTCCATTTAGTGCACAGCATGCGCTATAAATATCTGAACCAAACTGGATTCTAACATGCTTGAAAACCACGCAACATCACGTCTGGAGATTAAGCCGACAACATCACTGAAAAGCTTTCATTTGACCGGCAGTTCAAACCGAGAAAAGACACTCATCAGTCAAGGCTCATTTTTATTCGCAAATGGATTCCTGCAAGCCACCTTTGGCTGTTTCTGGTGCCATTATATACAGCAGAGGTTCCCATTTACCTAAAAATGTGTCACAAAGAAACACAAAGGAGGAAATTATCACAATAATTTGAGGTGGTATGCTGTAAAGTAGACTCAAGCTATTCATAAAAGTAATGTCACATTTTAATTTGATAAATCATCTGTGTAATTGGGTGTTCCTGACCTTGGAATTCCATCCTAAAAAATGTACTCTCTCTGCACAAAAAACACAAAAATACAACCGAGAAACGGCTTTTACTTCATGTCAATTCTAGCCAGTAAATTCAACAAAGAAGCAGGAAAAATATCAACCAAATCACCACCTCATCTCCTCTCATCCCCATTTCCCTTTGCTTTCTCTATAAAGTTTTCTAACTTTGAAATACTTATATATTAACAAAATTCCTTGCTTTGCTCATATTTATTTTCCTTTAATTTCTGCAGATTTTCAATGTATTTTTGTGTCCACAGTGCACTATGGCTGTGATCCTTGACCCTCTTTCTAGAGGCTTCTAATGTCAGTATTTTAGGATTAGAATTTGCTCAGTCTCCCAAAACGAAGCATGCAGAGATTGAGCCGAGACCGTGAAGCCTGTTTCAGCTTGTTGTTGTTATTACAGAAGGTATGATGTGGTCCCATGTTTACTTTATGTGGGAGAACGTGTAGTATGAACTAACACTGGCTGTGTGTATGAGGTGGTGGGAGTTCTGCAGAGGATAAAGAAGCTTGATTCACCCCTTTTTTTTCTTCTTTTTACGTGTGTGTGTGTGTGTGTGTGTGTGTGTGTGTGTGTGTGTGTGTGTGTTCCCCACCCACAAACTGGCAACCCGACCAAAGATTAAAAAAGCAAAAAAAAGGGAAAAAAAAACCGACCCTAATAACAATCATGTCCAATTTACAACTAAGTTTTGGAGGTCAAGCTGGTGAACGGGTGCAATGAGGGGGTAGAGGGCTGTTACAAATAAAGGACAATTCCATCTAAAATCCCATTAGAAATTATGAAATATTTAAATCAGACACCACAAAGTTGGAAAATGTGAATGCTCCAGTAGCGCATAACAAAAACTGAAACAGCCGAACTTTTGTGCTAAGAGAAAACTAAGAATAAAATCTAACTGCTGGTTTTACTTCCAGTTTTCACACAGCTGTGGCCAGACAGGAACCATCATTACACTGGAGATAGATTACAATGCGGGGCTGATAGCAAACATTTAACATGTAACATGTCAACACCCTGATACATCGGTCCAGCTCTGACAGTCATGCTTTTACTGAATAGATTGCCTGCATTTTAGAGATAATCAATGATGAGCTTCAAGTAATTATCAATATCATTCATGTTTCAACAAGGATATGCAGCACTTTCTAAAAGACTTCATCTACATCCTACACACACACACACACCATAGCGTTTCAGCTAAACTGGGAAATGTGTTTGTAGATAGCCTGTGCTGAGACTGGAAAGCAGCAGAGATGCCACTGACGTCTCCCTTCAAGCAAGTGCTTAGCATCTCAAGGTCATAATATGGGATAAAATCTATAACATCTGCTTTGAATAATGACCACATAGGCAAGAAATGTGCGCTGCGGCATCAATACTGCGAGCAGCAATTTTACACTGAATAGTGTTAACAGAGAGACATTTGTCTTAGCTTAATTTTGTGCTGACAGCTTTACTGGGCTAACAAAAAACTTGGGTAAAGCCTATTAGCTCAGTGTTGAGGAGAACAGTGGAAATAGGCAGCAAGGGACAAATAGGTTGTTGATAGAGCTCAAAAATAATAGCAGCAACAATTTGCTTTGCGGTTGCCTCACTATTAACTTGTGTATGGAAACATTTTGCAACCAGACAGTGTTGGTGTTTCGCCTAATGAACTTGTGATGAGTTTTAGACAGAAGGATGCAGGCTTGTATAAACAGAGACAGTATTATTGTGTACTTTGCTTCCTGGGTTAATCCCTCCTCCCCTACCTATTTGGTGTTGCAAGAATTAAAAAAAAAAAAAAAAAAAAAGACAAAAAAAAAAAGAAGAAAAACATGCTTTTGAACTCCTGTCTCTTTTCCAAGCCGTTCACCGCTTCACAAAATCCTCTGACACTCACAGGAAAGGTTTGTTACATCAATTGTCACAACAACATTTGACCCTCGGCCTCTTTACCTTTGGTTTTCCTGAGATGTTAATAGCGACGAGCCTAATCTGAACCATACAGATACACTTGTTGCAAGTCTTTCTGGACAAGAGTGTCAGCTAAATGCCCTGTGTGCAAAAATATAACTGCAAAAATTGCATCTCAACAGATGAACCGAGAGTTTTATAGACTGAAATAAAGCAGCTGTAGAGAAATATAAAAGCCGTATATGTTATATAGGGTGTATCCTAATTTTATGGCACATTTGAAATGGAACTGTTTCTGCAAGATTCAAGCCAATTTATGGCACTTAAGTAAATAATTACACCAAAGACCAGATTAACTTAGTCCAGCTTCACTATTGACACACAGGCAATGCAAGCAAACCATGCTCAGCCACTGTACCATCAGGATTTATGCACTACAGGAACTTTATATCAACACCATTAATTAGGCAACTAAACAGAACTGAGACCTCACTACCACAAACAATTTTAGACACTATGAATATTTAAGATATCAATGCAGATAGGGAAAGATCACCATGCTCTCTCTCTCTCTCTCTCTCTCTCTCTCACACACACACACACACACACACAAACACATACACTATTTTTGCAATACAGTGTAATGGTTTTCCGCTGGGGAGTGAAAATGAGGGCACTAACCTTGCAGCTCTCGCAGGTCAGTAGTCCGTAGTGATACCCTGAAACCTTGTCTCCGCACACGGGACACATCTCGTCCAAGTCTTCGTCATAGGAGTAGTCCATCATTTTTAACTGGGGGGCTGGGGATGAGACACGGACACAGAAAGAAGTCTATTTCAGTGCTGAGCAATCTCTTTTCCAAAAGCCCCACTTTCATCCATCAAGATGAACCACGGGGAACCGCGCGACGCAACTGAATGAGATTTGTTTTAACTTCTGTTGGACTTGTAGAGGTTTAATTTGAGGAGGGGAAGACGATGAATAGTAGATTTTTGGAATGAGTTGAAAGGACGCGACCATTTATTTCTCCTCGTTGCCGCCCTCTCTTCTACATTCGTTGCAGACAGGAGCCAAAAAAACAGAAAAAAAGCGCATGAAAGTGAGCCTCATAAATATGCATGCATGTAAGTCGTGAAATCGCTGGGGGAAATGGAGAGATATTAGAGTTAAGGATTGGAGGAGAAAATGTTACCGCCCACAGACAAATGAAGACACACAGAGAAGCCCTTATCTCTGCAGGCGGGGAGAAAAACATCCAAAACCAACTTGAACTAACATTATTTTTCCCTGTCGAAGAATAAATGCTAAAGGCCAATTGATTCTTTTATGTGTTTTGGTGGTGCAACATTTTATGTGACTTTATGCGTACGCTGAAAATGATACTCCATTTGAAAAGTCGTCAATATAATTTGGCATGATTTGGTTTTTATTTACAGCCGATGAATGTAATTTAAAATCATTTTAGAATTAAGAGGAATTTCATAACATTGGCGCATTTCCCCATTTTTCTTGATTAAAATCAATCAACGAATAGACTTAATTATATTATTATTATTGCGATATATTTGTTCATACCCTCTTTGTCTTTAGTATTAGAAATACTTGCATTGATAAGACTGTGTGACAGCGCTATAAGCAAACAGCCAGGCTGACATTTACAACAGTTACAAAAGCATTTATGGTTCTAATCATAAAAAGCAGACAGGATCAAACAGGAAAACCTCAGTGGATGTGGCTGTAAAAGTGGAAATATTTTGTCAACTAGACGCCTTCCAAGGCCTTCACATATATTAGTGCTCCGCTTCAGACTGCACTCATCTGCTCACCGAGACCTTTTAATTAGACATGATTTCTGGTTTGTTCACGCGTTGCCCTGCTGGGATCCGCGCTGCATATTCCAGCTGAAGCAACAAGTTCCACCGAGCTGCCGGTTTTTCCACAGAAGCTCGAAGCCAACTCCATTTTTGAACTTTATTCTGCCTCAAAGCGCATGAAGGAGAACATTTGTAGGGCCTGTTATCATGACGCACGACAGCTGCAGATTTTGATACATGTAAAGAAAATTAACATTATCGGTTACGCATTGGATGAGTCCGTGGTAAATAAAAATAAACTAGTCAAAATAAATAATTTGCTCTTATTGGAAATGGTTCTAATCCCACAAATGAAAAAAATATTTTTCTTGAAATATTATTTTTGACTTTCAGCCAGATTTTTTTCACCCCTTAAATTGCACATTATCTACACGGCTGCAGTACTTGCATTTATATTTTAATCAATCATTTCTGATTAAAAAAAGATTTTGCTAATTTTAGTTTAGTTGAACCCTGCATCCCTAAGCACAGGTTTGTGCACACATAGCGTGCGCAGGTTACATTGCAAGGTGCAGAAATATAGCGGTCAACACGATGTCTCACCCGCTGGCTCTCACCTCCTCGGCCACTTGTTCACACAATTTCCAAAAAAAAAAGCTACAATGTTTGTTAAAAACGCTTATAATTCCAAGAGGAAAAACTCTTCCAGTCCGAGCTACCTTGTTTTTAGCCTTGCGTAAAAGTAGATAACGGGCTCACTAACAAGCCACTCCTCGTCTTGTGAGTATATGTTATCAGCGTGTCATAAACCGAGACCGGGCTAATTGATTGCCCCTTTATACTGCTGTGAAATGACGTGAGGTGAATGAGGGGGATACGTGAGTTTATCTTGGCAGAAGAGTCAGTCCCTTTTTAAATTATCGCTGCTTTGTGTGAATTTTGTACAAACAATTCAAGAGAAATATATTCTTATATATGCCTAAGGGAATTTAAAATAATGGCCAATTATTATTTTTTTCTATCTCAATTAAAAGTTACATTTAAAAAAAAATTAAACTCAATTTCGCACATTCAAGCATCGAAACTAAATAAATGGTTTGACATTATTCGTGAGATGTAAAAAAAGAGGATATCAAAAAAGACAAAATAATAATAAAACATGCACAAATATGTATAGCAACATGGCAGCAATATTTGGTGGCTCTTTTGATTTGGGTCGAGCAAATTTTGAAATAACTAATTTCAAGCCGAAAATTTTCTAAATTACGTAACAGAAATTTGTTGAGCACACAAGAAAAAAAAGGAGTTTAGAGTATTTTTTTCGCACTATTATGACCGTTTTATAATGTTTATATTGTATGAATTAAACCAAGGTTAGGGCATGAAAGTTTGTAGTCTCGAAGTCACATTTTGGCAGGGGGACAAATCACCAAATAAAATCTCTAAAATTAGGTTTTGCGTTTTTTCTTTTCTTTTCTTTTTGATAAACTGGCAATTACAGTGTCAGGTACTGTTACACACAAAATCATAAGTCAGTTCTGCACGTTTTGCTGAGACGAAATCGAGTGGTCCATTCTGAAACCACAGAAATTAAAAAAGTTAAATACACAGATCTCCTCTGCTCTGTCTCGCAGTTTTTACGCATCGGGCGCCTGCACACTTCCAGCATGAGTGACAGCTGTTATAATCACTCTTTGAATGCGGGCCAAACCTTAGAAACGTGTGTCCAGGTTTCATCTGCACGCCTGCTTTTTAATTACTATATCAGAGTAAAGACTGGGAGAGAATAAAAGACACAGAAATTCCGAAATCTCAAAAAAGAAAAAAAAAGTAATGACTTCAACGTGTCTATTAATTTAACGTGTTCATAATTCAATAATAGCTTATATTGGCCGTATTTTCAGTCATTATCCTACCTTGTTCGCAGAAGTGTGTTAGATAGAAGCGCGTTCAAAACTTTTGGTGACATTGAGGCACGCGCTGAGAGGACTTCCAGTCCGATAACGCACCGTAAATCTACTGGAGTGAAATAATCTGCCTTGTAGTCTTATTATGAAAATGAATGACAGTTCTTACCTTGCATATTCCTTGGCATGCGCCCTTGTTCTCCATACGATCGTGAGAGTCCCAGGGATTCAGTCTCGACTTTAGGCAGCATGTCAGCGCTGCCGGCCTGAGCTGGAGACTCCGCACCGCTCGGTGGGACACCTGGACGTGAGAGGCAGATGTTCCCCCAAACACACCTCAAAGTGTCCCAAATGTCTTTTAGCTCGTTAATTCTTACTTCAACTCTCTTTCTCTCTCTCCCTCTCCCTGTCTTCCAATTATCGGACCATGCTCCGAGTGTAAAGTCTGATTCAAACGATTCAGACTCTCTTCAAACGGCCGGGCTGCATAGCCGGTGCACGTCTGCTCTCGTTTAACGTCACTCACTGAATTTCTCTGAATCATCAATTTCTCTGAATCATCTGCACACAAAGCAGCAATAATAACGCAGAGCACAGACGAGTGATTCCTTCAACACTTATTAGGGTACAGTTGCGCGCCGAGTTGGGGAATCACCCACTTACTCAAAATAAAACTGCAAGGCGTCCGGATTTAAAGACGATGGTATAAGTTTCCCGTTAGCTTTTCCAAAAGTATTTTTTTCGCGCGTCACGCATTAAAGTGGGACCTTCAGTGTAACTTTCAGCCGTTAGCAGACGAGTACGCGCCACCGGGGCCGCCCCGTCCTGTGCGTAAAGTCGGATTCGGTGTGTCGGTCGGACTGTCTGGAGATCCTCCTCCTCCTCCTCGCGGCTTTGTTTACTCCTCTCTCTCCAATCCGGGGCGCATGCGGTCGTCTGACATCATCTCTCCCCGATCCAATCAGGCGAGGAGACCGGGTAACATCGCCTCAAACCCTCCACTTCCATCTCTCCGAAATCTCAGCTGTTTAATCCCGTTAATGATGGACTTAAAAAGCGGAGGGAGAACAAGGAAATCAAGCGAGGTGATGCAACTGCATGTGAGGGCAGACTCCCCATGAGCGCACGGAGCGCAAAGGCAGCGCGCGAGGTATGTGAGTTGGAGCGTGTTGTAACAGGAGCGTACAGCTGCACACGCACGCACACATGAATGCGAACAGGCATGGCATATATTGTAAAGTTATTCTTTAAATAATATTAGGCTATTTTTTTTTTACATATATGTTGGATAGACGTTATTGCAATATTTAATTAACCTCGGTAATTAGTTTTTACATGTTCTCTTTGTCATCAAATAACGATCCTACCAATCATTAAAAAGCCATCATTAAATAAAATGTAACACCTTTCTTTCTTTCTTTCTTTCTTTGTTTCTTTCTTTCTTTCACGGGATCATTATAATGCAGGTGAAGGTCATACACAATTCAGCATAGAAGCCATATAAATTTAAAAAAGCACCATGCCCCCTGTAGCATCAGTAGCTTTTGGTTTTGAATGTGAGCAGCCCCGGCCTCAGGCTTAAAACGGCCTTTATTTTCGGGTAAAATCAGTCGCCTTACGCAATAAATTATACCTTTGCTGTGAATTATTATCGGTAATTGGCTGAGCAGGGATCAATTAGTGACCTGACGTCAGATTCAGGCTATTTAGCCTTTTCCAGAGTAAATACACAAAGATAAAAATAATTTTGCGTCTGAATCCACAAAAAGCCCCCCATGCACGCGCTACAACACAAACACATGCACACTTATTTTAGTTAGACACTGGAGCCTTATCAGCGGTCTGCGCCTGTGAGGACGAACGGGTGTTTGCGGGGGGGGGGCACGGAAAAGTCACGGGGCAGACCGCCAGACACACCTGGGGGTCGCAGAGGGCACACACACACACGCACACACTTGTTCATACTGTTGCGTCCAGTAGTTAAAATTAGCACGAGGATCCCTCGAAATCGAGCACAGAGAATGATACATTTTAAGAACTTAATATCCACCTTTAAATTGATGGTACTGGAAAGTACAACACCGAACAAAGTAAGGAAAACAAACTTGGACGTTGTTTTCATTACATTTTGAAATGAATTAATCTGCGCACTTTCTTGTCTTAAAAAAAATCATATGCAAGCGCAAATTTTAGTTTCCACGTGAAAGACATTACTTAATCAGCTTAGCTCAATTTCTTCTTTGAGTATGTCGCTCTCATATGCAAATCATACTCACCCGATGCAAACCCCTAAATCTTCTAAAACTTTATAGAAAAGCAGGATAAGAACAGCCAACATATTTAGAACTTGGGAAACCTCAAGCTTTGTCTAAACACAGCCCGACCTTTTGCATTTATTTTTTTTTACAGAATCCGCCAATTATAGATAAATATGCTTTATATATGATACATTATGGTGCTTTGGTCATCCAGTAAAATGACCTAATTTTCATGGGAGACTCCAAACAGTCATACTCACACTATTTTATTTTTTCAATAAAATTTTAATCTATAAATAATCTGGGCAACACTGGACACAAGACACTACCACCTCAATCCTAAAGTCAATAAATCTTTCAGTTAACACATGCTTTATGCTGCAAGTACAGTATCATCAACTGCAGCTGTTATAAAAAGGCACCAAAAACCACAAACAAAACAGTCTCACCCCTCCTCTGTGGAACTAACCTGATTCTGTTGACATAGTTTTCCCTTTTTGCAGTGACTTCCCACTAAAGTTTTGTCATCATTACTGGAAATGTCCCATTTCACCCCCGTGGAATGATTTCCTCCACACATTTTAAAGTAACTTGATTCCAGTATCAGTGGCCACCCAAATTCCCTTTAACCCTTCAAATAAACACACAGATACAGATTGGGTTTTTTTTTTCATCATTTGGTGAGCAGCACATCAACCACACTTGAGCAGGGTGCAAAAGGTTCAACCAATCAGCAACATACTATTAATGCTGGGATGTGATTGGTTAAAGATGCAGGCAGTCGGCAGTGGGGGGCGGAGTCTGGGAATGACAAGGTGGAAGACAAACAGGGGTAGGAGGCTCAAGGGGGGGTTATAAAGTGACACAGAGACTGATAAGATCCTCTCTGGCAAGATAGCACTGCTGGAATGATTAACCTGGGGGGGGGGGGGGGGGGGGGGGGGGGTGGTGGTACTGTGTGGTGAAATGTTATGAGGTACACGGGAAGACAGCAAGGATAAAAGGCAGGTCTAAAGGTACAAACACAAAAATACACACAACTAGTATTCACAAATGAAACTACAAACTAAAGGAAACTTAAAGACAGACAGAGAGAGAGAGAGAGAGAGAGAGAGAGAGAGAGAGAGAGAGACCTACAGGTGCTCAAGTGGTACTTTATTAACTTTGACACAGTTTACAGTTTGAGGTGGTAAAAGTCACATCAAAAGAGAGGCAAAGTCATGCCGACACCGTCGCTCAAACTTTGGACTAATCCACAGCCACGTTTCACTTCCAGGTTTGCATTTATCTGATTGGCACACACACACACACACTCACACTCACACTCACACTCACACTGCTGGCTGTAAAAACTAATATGTTTACATGCCAGTGCAAAAATCATGGTCTATCATTTTAATTTAATGAGAATCTTCTGTGCATTTTTTTTGTGTGTGTGTGTGTGTGTGTGTGTGTGTGCGTGCACGTATGCATGGCAAATTGTGTGCATGTATCATGTATTACCATATGGATATTTGGTGGTGACATATGCAGCCATGCTGGTCTGTTTGTGTGTGTGTGCGTGTGTGTGCTAATTTGTGTTCATGAATGAGTGTAAGAGGGCATGTATAACTGATCTGTTGTGATCAAATAACAATAGCCTTGGAATTGTAACACACACATGCACATGCACGCACACACACAAACATCATTAAATTATAATCATCACACACTCTCTATTCATAACCAGGAAATCACCCTATCCACCCCCATGACACACACATAAACAGACATACAAACACACACACCCCCACACCTCTGTGTTCTGTATTGAGGATGTAATGTAAACAGTCTTTGGCTCTAAAAATACTGAAGGACCCAGCTTACAGAGCAACAACTCATAAAACAAAACAAAGAAGGTGGTGGTGCGACACAAACATAGCGTGACTGATTTTAAACAAAACAGAAAACAAGTTTGAACTGTTCAGTAGTTTGAACTGTAAGAAGCCCATACTGAAGAAAGTAGTGGAGCAAAAAGTATAATGCCATGTCTTATTAAATGTAAAAAATATATAATAAAACAGAAAAAAGAAGGAAAACTTTCAACAGCATTAACTGATTCCTCTGCCCTGCGGAGGCTGTGCAACAAATAAACAACACTGACACATTGTTAAACTATAAAGCTGTCTGTTCATCCATTAATGTAAGTCTACTCCCCAATTTCTTCTTTACTCTTTTAGCTCATCATCTCCTGAGGAATATATTTGGCTCTTTAACTGCTAAATACTCCACTATGCTCACAGCAAATTTCTAACTGTATCCGTCTGTTGTTTGGTACTCGCAGGTAGCGTACTTTGGGTTTATTAGAGCTTTGGCTGAAAGTAAGGTTGATAACAGCAGACTTCACAGCAAATAAAAGCAACAACAAAAATGGCTGGAGAGTAGCTTTGGTGCATTGGGGAAGTGCAGTGTTGGGTAAATCTTTATAGTTCCGGTTGATCTCAGCACGGACTGCAGATTGTGGACTTCCAACAACCTTGTTTTTGTCCTTGTGGTTGACAAATGTAGATTTTGCATTAAAGTCATCGGCTGGTAAAGTATGGGGCAGACAGTTACTTTGCTTAGCCACAGTCTGGGTTGATGAAAACTCTGTTCTGTTGCTTCTGGCTCAATGAATTGCAATATAGCCAAATACAACATTATAATTTGTTGTTTAGGGTAACTGTATAGGCACAAAGTAGTGACCTCCAGGGGTGAAAAATGAAGCCAATGCAGAAGTGCCAAACACTGCAGTTCCTCAGATAGCCACTTGAGGCTACAGAAGTGAGTAAATCACTGACGTGACTCATGTAAAAGTGGCCAACTTTACAGAAGAAATTAAAATGTTTACAGCCCTTTACAAAAATGGTTTTGGTCTCTATAGCTAATTTTCTCATTCATGTCAACTGTATGGGCTGAATTTGTATCTAACTCACCTGTTTACATTTTATTATGGCTTAAATTTATACGTATATCCACCCTTTACTTCTCCACAAACCAACAGGTGATGTCATGGTAGCTACGTCCATTAAGTCTATGGTTAAAAAAAAAAAAAGGCAATTCTATTGTGGCTTATGCGTGTTATCTGTTGGTTGAACAATATCTTATCTGCTGTTGCATGAAGACCATTGATCACACCCCATAATAAAGCTATTTGACAACATAAATGCGTAGTACAGATCAATGACAATACCTATATCATTGAGGTGACAAAAGGATGTCTTATTGCTACACAGTATATCTGTGCTGGCATTTAGGTTTATCTAATTTTATATATATATGAATTGATGCATATTCAAATTTTTCCTAGGTGTTGGCATAATTCCTGCATGACACCCCTGCCTTGTTTGATTGGCACTCCCTAATCCCTCAGTATAGTGTCTATCCCTTTGACTTTCTATTGTGCTCCAGGTCAACTGCTGTTACCTGCTTGTCTCCAGGTCTGAGGCTGTGGACAGTCACTGGATTATTGGAGAAAACTGAGTCTGTCAGCAGCAAGTGTTGACATTTGGGCTTAGGAGATAAACCTCAAAAAGGATCAAACAAAGACTAGCCCTTTTGACTGAGGAGAGGAGTGTGTGCTTGTGTGTCTGTGTGTGCATGCATGTTTGTGTTAAGAGGTTTCAGTGTTGCAAGTTTGCTGCTGACAACCTAAAGTGGAAGGACGCTGATATTGTCTGAGGGGTTTGGTTATCTCCATGTCAAACAGCCGAGAAAACATAAAAGTGAGGTGAGCCGGAGAACACACGTGCACACACATTTTAATGATTTATACCCCGTGCAAAAGTAACAACAGGGATATAAATATATAAATGATAAACACGTATCACGAATATTTTTAGGCTTGATCGGCATCTGTGTGCTTGAATATGAAGTCTCACAGAAACAAATTAGATCAACATGGATATGAGGGTATTTTTGACACAAACACTGCAGAACCAACATTTTAAAGACCCTACTGAATGTGTTGCATTTACATTTTGAAAAATCAAAACCATGCCAGTGTATTTTAGTTATATTTGTTTATGATACTTAGAGAAAGGTATCACTATTAATCTGACAATGGTATATTTGTCTTTAAATATGCCACACATAGCAGATGGATAATGGAGTGGAATGATGCAGACAGGAGATAAGAGGTTAATAAAAAAATACTGTGGGCAAGTGTGACATACAGCAGGTCAAGGCCTGGTACTTCCTCATGTCAGATGAAATGTCAGTCACATTGGACTGAGGGGTGGTTAAAGGGATGGTATAGAAAAAGTGGAAGGAGAAGGGAAAGAGGAAAAGATGGAGGCAATGGAGGGACATAATTGTAATGTTTCTGACAGAGGGAGGGGCGAAGAGTATGAAAGAAGAAGAGCTAAATGTCCCATGAACACATCTGACAGAGGAATGGGAGAAGCTAGCGGAGGGTTGGAAGACAAGGGGAGCATAGAAGTCAGACACACACACACAGCTGTCACAGGTGAAAACATCACTGACTTGTCCAACACCGGGAGGAAGAAGATGCAGAGTGATACTCATAATCAATAGATTTTGAGAAATAAGTAAAAAAAAACCTAACATACATACATGACACATAAGGTTTATGCAGTGGTTTGATGGGTCTACAAAAAGATATCAATCATATTTTGCCTTTACAGTCACCACATCTCATATTGTCAATTAGTTCTGGAAGATATTGAACTGACCTGACAGTGTTCTTCTCCACCGTCATTAAAGTTCTAGCATGTAGGATTTAGAGATAACTAGCTGTGAGGTTGCAGAACTGAAATTTCTCCTGTCTGACAAGCATATTAAAAAACTATGGCTGTTGATGCGACACAGGAATGACCCGATCTAGCAGTTGCAGTTCCAACACATTTTGTGCCCTATAGGCACGGTGAGCCTCCCCTGACTTATCCAGGTTTCACACCAAAACCTACATTTTACAAGATTACATTAAACATATGAGGATGTTGTCGTTGACCTTTGCCCAGTGCTCATTTTTACTGAGTAGAGCTTGAACACATCACAGTGTAACTCAGTGAAACCGCATGTGAGGTGTTTGGTGCGATTGCTTAGAGGCAATGTTAATTAGCTCTCTTCCTTTGTTTTTATTGTTTTATTTTTCATTTTCATTTCATTTTCTTCCTCTGCACACACACTCCTCTCAGTAGTGCAGTAGCTGATAAAATGGGAATATGACAAGGTAGATGGGTGTGATACTGATACTAATATCCTAATGGATTTGTGGCAGATTGGTGGGTGTAAAGGTCCTCTTGCGTACACTTGATGCATACATCCAACATTTATTACACTGTGATGATGTATTAGAACTTCTTTCCATTTTTATTATGTTATTTTTTCATCAATTTCAACAGCAATTTTGATGGCAAATGTACATCTCCATCCATTCACAAGTTCTCTCCCACCCATCAAATAATGGTCTCTTTTTAGTTTTGTCATCCCAATAAAATATTGGAAACATTCATTTATGAACTTTTTAGGCTTCATTTGCATTCGTGGCATTGTACGTATTTTACAGAGTTTGAAACCAGGCTGTCAGTGAGGGAGAGGAGAGACAGATTAGATGAAAGATGGAAAAGAAACAATTAAGGTTTGAGATGTTAAATATGGAGTTTAAGAACGGGTAGAGAGAGAAGTGTAAAAAAGCACACACACACACCCGAGTATAAACATCATGCTCGGAGAATGTCCAGGAATATATGCTGTGGTAACTGTGACTCACAAGCTAACCACTTCTCCGTCACACACACACACACACACACACACACACACACACACACACACACACACACACACTGGAATGTCCAAGATGATAATTAATCTGCCTGCTTTCTGGATCTTTTCCAAGCACTTCTTTAGGAACAGAGGTATAATTGTTATATCTACTGTCAGACTACTGCAGCTCTGACCCTTGGCCTCCTCTCTACTTGTCCTTTTAATGTTGGCCATTCAGAACTACTGTTGGACAGAATGTAAATGGATTTGTAAAGGAGCATTAGGCCAATGCCTAAAATGTCAAATCGGAAAATGAGAATATGAAAGCATTTTCCGATTCACAATACAGATACCAGACACTACGCTCCATTTCAGGTTATGTCCTGTAAAAGGAATGCATGCTGAGACCCGAGAGCTGTTGTGTCACTTTAAAGACCATATGTTTTCTGAGTGATGGCGCTTTGAATACCGTTCATACGCACAAGTGCATTTGCATGCGTGCATACAACCAAACAAACACATGTGCACACACACACACACACACACACACATCCTCTCTGCTGTGCTTGTCCTTTTTTCTCTTTTTTGCGCTATAAACACACACAAACATACATGCACACACACGTGCACATGGAGCAACTGCTGGATCCATTAGCAGGTTGTGTAGCAGTCATTGTTCATTGCTTCGTGTAAGCTTCTATCTTCAAGAGCCAGCAGGAAGAACAATAGCACCCGCCAACACCGTCAGGTGTTCGAGTCACAACATAAACCATAGGGTGAGGTCTCAATGGGAGTATTTGTGTGTGTGTGTGTGAGTCTGTGTTAATGTTGTTGTGCATGCATAAATTAGTAACTTCACACATCTTATCAGCCCCTTGCACTCTCTTATCTGTGGATGTTTGTTTACAGCAGCAAGCCTTAGCAGCATCAGGTGAAATTCCAAGGGTAGCCTGCTCTGAGGTAGAGGTTCCCAGTAGTGAGTACGAACGCCAAAAACAGCTGCAGAAGGAATGTCAGCTCATTGCATTGTTCTCCTCAGACAGGCGTGCAGTTCATACATGTGACATGTTAAAGTGTGGCGGATGTTTGGCCTGGACACAAATGAGAAAATCAGGGGGCTACTGTTGTTGCTAAATGTGATGAGCTTGTAATAGACTATTAGCTGAAATACATGTTAACCACTGAACAACATTTCATTCAGTGAAAAGTTATTGAACATAAAAGCTTATAGCCTTGTTAATGGTCAGTAAGCGACCTTGTTTCCTTAGCTTTGTTGCTAACAAGACAATAAATTCACACAATTCATTTAAAAGACATCTTTGTAAGATTGACTCCTGTTCTGTTACTGTTTATGTTACTCTTTCGTGCAACAGTGTAGATCCAACAGAGAGCGTTCAATCGAAGTGAATGGCGCATTATGTTAAGCTATGATACCTTCCTCTTTTTTGGACTCTGTCCCTTCAAAGGTCAGCACTGTCAATACAGCTTAGTGTTGTTTAACAGTACGAATTGGCGTTGAACTTTGCAGATGAATTTTGTGTCACATAGTCTTTATGTCTCCATGGCGGACGCTGGAGGCTTTATGTTTTTGGGTTGTCCATGCGTCTGCCCATCCCATTCTCGTGAACACGATATCTCAAGAATGCCTCATGGCAATTTCTCTAAATTTGGAACAAACATCCACTTGAACTCTTCAATGAACAGATTAGATTGTAATGGTTAAAGGTCAATGTCACTGTGACCTCACAAAACATGTTTTTGGCCATAACTCATGAATTCATACCCTGATGATGACAACCCTGATGATGATTATTTTAAAAGGCCAAAGACCAACTTCACTATGCCATCTTAATGATTTGTACAAACACTTGTCTGGCAATAACATCTTAACTAAGGAACAGAAGGGGGAGACATTTGGTCAGATACTAAAATTACATTAATATTGGGTGCTCACCCAGGATGAAGATGTGTGTGAAACATCCAAGTTTCAGAATTTGTCATTTCTTTGCAGCAACATCCATATCTTAAACATTGTCTTTTGTCATGGCTACATCTACATATGAGTCTGGACAAACATGGATGTAAATTGTAACTACAATTTTATTGGTCAGCGGAAGCATACACCCACAAGACCAACATTCTTGATTCCCAGGCCATTAGGCAAATTTTTTTGTCAACTTAGAAAATGAAACATGAAAAAAAATCAGTTGGTTAACATTGGATAACAAAGATTTAAAAAATGCCACAAATTTTTTTTGCAAATTTTCCAGAATTTGTGCTTTCTTCTGTTTGAATACCAGATTAAACAAAGTGCTTGGCCTCTGTTGGCCTCCAGAAATATTCAAATGGCACAATCTGAGAATGAAAAATCATGGCTCGTCACTCACTGACTTACATAGTGTGTGACAAGGGGTCACAAATAACAACTGCTTAACTCAAAGGCAGAAAGTCTCAGCAAGCATTCTGGGAGAGACAGGGACTAACTATGTAGAAATCTTAGGTTGCAACAAAGTGTGTAAACTAGTAAACTACAACACATTATCACCAGATATATCATGGGATAGTGGGAGAATAAACATCAGACTGGTCATATAAAATAGAAAATATTTGGATGGATTTTTTTCCATCGACGCCATCATTTAGTCTCTACAGGCTTGGTGATTTGAATACAACAAGGACAAAATCCTATCATTGAGGTAGTTTCAGCCACCAGGTGAGAGTGCGGTCATTCATGACAGAGGTGCACTTACACACACAAACACACACACACAGACTCTACAATCTCTTCTCTATTCACATTGCTGTTAGTCTAGGTGAATCCTAGGTGATTGTGTAGGTTGTTAACTGCTTTATTCTTCTGTCATAGACACATACACACATTAACATATACACACACACTCATGACAACCCTGGGGTCAGTGTGCGGTTGGCTGTAACAGTCCGGATAGTGAGGAAGTGTGTGAGAGAGGATGGACTGGTCTCTCTCTCTCTGCCTGTGGAGCACACACAAACACTCTCTCTCGTTCTCTCTTACGCACACACGCACGTACGTACACACACACACACACACACACACACGCACGTATGTACACACACACACACACACACACACACACACACACACAAATAGTAGTGGGCTTGTCGACTGGTGTCCGTGGTCGCGGAGCGGTCAGTTGTGACAGACACATTGTATCCCCTCTTGCTGACCCTTAGCCACACACACCGTCTCACACACAGACACACACAACTGCGCCCAATGGACCATTCCCTTCTCCCTTTATCCAACCCCTGTCCTCTTCTGCAAACTTGCCATACCATTCACCACTGTGCTAATGACACAGAACAGCTAAAAGACATCTATGAAAGTCACACCTTCACCTCTGCCAAAATGCATAACATTAAGATGTCTTCTCCAATCCATTCACATTTTACACATTAGACAGAAACTCTCAGCTTCTGTTTAAAACCCTTTAAATCATTGAGAGCTACTGTACATAGACACTAGTGAGATGTTCTTAATATCTTTTAAGGTATGAGTGGGAGTATTTTATTTTGCTTTTGCAGAGTAGTGTCAGACAGTTTCAAAGCAGTTTTTTTTGGTTAATCACTCTGAAACACAGAAAAAAGAGGTGTGGTGTCATAAAGTTTGAGGGTACTGTATGTTTTTCAGTATAACTTTTATAAACAATATGCCATATGTGAGATATAACTTGTCTGTCCTTAGATATGATCAAGAGTTTCTCTCCAGATGCAAATTTTAGCCTACACTTGATATAAATTAAGCAATCTTCATCAAATACTGCCACTTTAACAGTCTCTGTGGCTCAAGATCTCGAAGCCAAAAACCACCTTACGTGGCTGTATGACGCACTGCCAGGCGGCATCAGCTGAGAACGCAGCCAGACAGAACCGGTCACATCTACTAGATGGTGTCACATTATAATGCTGCCTGTTACAACTTGATATAAGGATCACAAATGTCCCTACAGGGCTGGCTGGAGAGACTGTGGATGGATCCAACAATACCCCGGCTGTCATGTCGGAGTCCAGTTTTTGCCTCTCATCTGAATGTGTTTTTTTTTTCTCCTACAAAACAAAATAAAAATTAATTTAAAGATTACCACCATATTGCCCTGACAATCACCACTCAGATAAATCCTCCCTGCACAGTTGCTGTTCTTGTAATGTGAACATTACTGATCTAAATCCTCCAGTGCTTTCTTGTCTGAGGGGCTAACACCTCTAATCAATGTGTTGCTATTCAATTAGGGCAGCTATTGTGCTGTGTCATTCAGAGAATGGCTAATAAAGCCTAATTGCAGCGCAGAGATCCATAAAGTCAGGCAGGTGAAGAAGCCGAGAGAGCTGCTTTATGGGTTTTAAAGAGGGGGTGGGGGTGAGCATTGACCTCCCATGATAAAGCCCCTCTCCTCTCTCTGTGTGTATGTTTACTCACCTCTCTGGGGAAGCCTGAAGGTATCATTTTGGTGACGTGTGTGTGTGTCTGTGTGTGTTTGCTTACCTTTAAGTGAGAGGCCAAAAAAGTGGGTGATGTGCAGGTCACTTGGTCACTATGACAGCTTGTGTGTGTGTGTGTGTGTGTGTGTGTGTGTTGCTGTATGTGCTTAGACTTAATGGAGAGTAAATATAAAGATCCCAACCATTAACTGCACCATAATGTCTGGTTATGGTGACACTAGGAAACATTATCTACAGCCAGTTCCTCTCTTCGACTGAAGGAATTTGGTCCTGATAATTTATGTTCTTCTGTTCTTTTCTTTTAATCCTCCAAACATGAACCAAGAGGTCACATTGGAGCATGTTGTGTTAGAGGAGGTAGTAGTCCATGTACGTTATATGTAATAGAAAAGAATACAGCAGAAATAGAAACAGAGGGCAATAAGCATGAACAGCAGTAACCATGGTTAGGGAAATTTGTAATTACAAAAACAGGAAAGTCAAAGGTCCACAAGATCAAACATTCCCTTTTTAAACAAATTTAAATGTCCAGCATTTGCCTCAACTTACTGTTCTTTGCACATATTCAGTTGTTGATCAAAGTTGGAGTTTGTTATATCTTTGTCCATAATTTTTGACCTTCACGTCTTGTAGCCTGCTCTTCTGCATCAGCATTTTAGGATTTATACATTTCATTGTTTGTTGACCAGTGCAGTTTTTGTATGTGGACCAATTTTTTTGTGTCATTTTCCCAACTGACTCTCAGTAATGTAACAGTTCTTAAAAGTTTTCTCCTGCAACTTGATTGGATGCTGTCAGATTGGTTCATACAAAGCAGATCTGAGGAATTAAGGGTTGACTAAATAGTGTCAACGTGAGTTGCTTTGATTATTTTCTTTTTATTTTCTTTTATTCTTTTGGCTTGGGAGAAGGTCTCAAGTATTTTCAAATCATAAGGTTCATTTAAAATCATGAATGTTTGATGTTTAACTCCAAGTCAAGTTGCAAGTTTTTATAATTTGAAATGGAATATAATACTCATAACTGTGTTTTCTTTAATTTATAATCATCTGAAATTAAGAATTGTTTTGCTTTCTTTAGAATGAATCATTTATATCTATATATGGATTGGATCCTTTTCCATGGAGCCTGCCATGTTGTTCTACAGTTCAGACAAACCAAATATTGACTCTAAATTGAGCCATTCTGTCATGTAATGCTGAGCAAGTGGAACCAAATGCATAAGACAAGAGGAACTCTAAAAGATCACTCTTTAATCCAAAGAGACAGCGATTCAACCCACACACACACACACACACACACACACACACACACACATATATATATATATAATATAGTTATATATCATATATATATATATATATATATAATATAAATAGATATATATACAATTTATCAATCCAACAAAGACTGAAACACACACTAGACTGATGAGGAAAAGAGGTGCAGGTGGAGATAAAGGGCAGAGGAGTTCAGGTGAGGGAAATGATGCGATGAGGCAGAGGAACAGGCAGGGAGCTGATTGGCTGGGAAAAACTGAGGAGCAGGGAGGACTAACGAGGCTGATGTGAGACAGGTGTGACAGAAAACAGGCAGGAAACAGACAAAAGCTGGAAGAACTACGGGCACAAGAAAACCACAAGGGGGGGTTAGAACAGGTGAGTAGACTGTAGGACCAGTGAGGGACAGGTGAAACTAATCAGGGCGAGGCAGACAAACACTAAGGTGGCAAAACACAAAGACATGACAAACAGACATCAGACGTGACACATGAGGAGTAATTCTACAAAATAAAACAAGAAACAGAACATGAATTAATAACACAAAACAAGGACCAACATAAAAACCTCAAAACAAATTCCTTAAGATAACAGACAAAACCCAGAACAAAACCGGGATTATGACATATTCATGTTTATGTGTCAGCCACCATAGTTTTCCAAAACTTTTGGCACGTGAGAGAAGTTTTAGTTCTGCAACCTCACCGCTGGATGCCACTAAATACTATACACCGGACTTTGAATACAAAGTGATATCACATTCATATTGAGACACTTAAAAAATACAGTATTTAAAGGCTTATACAGATACTGGAGAAGTTACTGTTAAATATTAAATAAGACTGCATCAGAGCCTCATACCATCAAGTATGTTTCTTTTCTTTATTTTCTTTGGAGCCAGCTTCTTGGCGACCAAAGAATCACTTCAGTCTTTTATTTCTTTGGCAGCAACTGTTCTCAGCACTTTTGAAACCACACAAGAGCAATTTAAAAGAAGTGGCAATGTTAGGTTTTCATAATACATGAAAGTGTAAAAATTAAAATAAAACCAATTACTGGTACTTCTGAAGCACTGTATATAATTCAACACTCAACTGACACATTGATAATACCTCTCTGGCCTGGATCCCCAGATTTGGGAATGTTATATGATACTTTGCTAAAATGTATAATTTTCTCCATATTTCTGCTCTCTGGTCTGGCAGCAGCTGATGGCAACATTAGAGGAAGCCCTTGTAACCTAAAGATCACCAGTTTGATCTCTTTTGTATTGCTTTGTTCGAACAACAGCAACATTTTATGTCTTGTTAAACTGTCTTTGACCATCCTCTGAATCCTCACCTGCTTGCTCTGGATAAGACTGTCAGCTGAAAGTCTGAGATAAAAAATGTTACGTTCCTTACTCAAACTAACGCAATCATTTTACAGTCTGAGCTGACATGAGGAATGGAGAAAGGAGGCTGGCCAGCAAGTTTTTTGACAGAAGTTTGGACAGAAGGAGAGTTGAGATGTGAGTTCATTTTATCTGGATGGAGTCCCTTTGCATTGAATCATTTAGTCAGCCAGACGGTCAATCAGTCAGCCAGTTGGTGCGGCAGCCATTGAGTTTGCAGTTTGTCTGTTGATTAGCCAGTCCAACTCAAGATTCAGTCATTCAGCCAAAAAGACAATGAGTCGGGGAGACAACCAGTTAGCCAGTTGGCTAGATAACTAGCCAGGCTGCTATAAATCAGCTTGTCTTCAGCTGATTTAAAATAAGTGGTCAGTGTATCAGGCAGTCAGTTTGTTAGAAAGTTTATCAGTTTGCCATTCAGGTTATTCCACCAGTTGTACAAACAGCCAGTCAACTGTGGGGTCACCCACTTAGTCAGCTAGTTAATGAATTGGTGAGTCAGTCCAACATGTTCTCATCCCAACTTGTCCCATGTTGCAGCTTTGTCAGTGGACTCCCGCGTCTACATATTCCGAGCCAGGTATCCTTCTGCGTCTGCTATTAACTCTCCGGGAGGACGCTGACGTTGTCTTAACAAATGCACATGGTGGGATGACATGGCACATGAATATGTTTAGGCAACAACTGCACATGCAGCAATAACACGGATGGTTAGGATTACGGGGAGGAGGCACATGGCAACCATGGAAAAAAACATTGCATTCAAATGGGAAGCAAACACCAGACTACCTCATCAAGGTCTGGGATTGTGGGACTTATCCTCCCCTCGCACCCGCCCTGTAAGTGCCCTGATGCTCCTTATATACATTGTTACCAGCAGCATTACAACCTGACGCCATCGTGACACACATGAAAGGTGCTTTTTGGTGTTGTGCACGCCAAAAGCACAGACAGAGCGGTGCTATTTGATGAATTCGGATTAAGAAAAGACTGGTTAGTCACCAGTCAGTCAACCATGCAGCTCCATACAGCAGGTTCCAAAACAGTCAAGTAGGTCTTTTGTATATTTTCAGAGCTGCACTGGCTGATGTGTGTGTACATTTGTGTGTGCACATTTGTGTGTGCGTGTGTGTTTGTGTGTGTGCTACAAAGACAGAAAGAGGGGAAGCAAGTACTACATTTGATATGTCAACTGCACAGCATATACGAGCAGTACAGTATGTGCATGTCTGTATCTGTGTGTACTTGGTTGTGGACCACCCATAGGCCTACAGCGTCTCTGGGTGAGGCCTGGACCTGGATTAATTATGGTCCCCGTATGAGGTGGTTTTGTGGCAGGTTGGGGGGAGGTGGGGACGGGGTTGCTACACCTGTGAACTTCGTCACAGCAAACCTCAAGCCAGCTCCCTGACATGGGGCGGTAGGTATGTTGGCCAGGGTGAAAATGACTCCCAGCTTTCCCCTTTCAGGCCCGAGGGGGAAATCTCACACATATGGTTCATATACTCATTTGTCCAAAAGCAAAGAAACATCAAGAAAGAAATCCAGATATGTTTTAAGGAATGAGAAAGTTCTTGCTTTCCAGCTGGATAGGGAAGTGAGAGCAATTTTTCTGAGAAATGCAGACAGAGTCCCCTGTTGTGGAGATATATAGGAGCTGCCCTTTACTGGGACCCCAGCAGATATAAATGGCGCTTCAATCTCGCCTCCCCGGCAGTGGGTCTTTGGGCGTTACCGAGGGTTTGAGGCGTTTTACCTCGTGCCGATGCCGATAAATCTGTCACCTGGTGGAATCTGTCTCCGGGCCCCCATTCTGAGGATACAAATTGTGGCTTTGGGTTGGAGGGGGTTGGAGAGGCAGTAGGAAGAGGAACAGAGGGAACAGAGAACAAGAGTGAAAGAGAGAGAGGGGGAGAGAAGTGACCTGTCAGCCCAGCCCATTCATCATCTGGACAAAATGGTCGCCTTCGTCCTTTTCCGCTGACCAGCCAAAACATCCTGTGGTAAGCAAGTTTTAAGGTGACGTTTAAGTGCGTGTCGTAGGGCTCCTTTTTTTCTTGTGCGGTACCTTTCTCTGACCTCATCAATATTATGAACATTTCCTTGTTTTTCTTCTCTTGAATAAATAAAAAAGATACAGTATCTCCATGTTTCCTCTGTTTTTATCTCACAAAATGAATGTTGCATCAGGATTTAAGATCACACTGTAGGTTGGAAATAAGATGAGGTCATTGAATGTGGCATTAATACAGAGCGGGAGTCGTGTGTGGTATTTATAGAATGTGGTGAGACGGCTTCCCTGGCCTTTCTTAATTATTATTTTTTATATACAGCAGCGGGCCCCATCATCTGACGTTGTACAGTTTTGTGTAGCTATTACAAGCTGGCATGCAGTGGACCACATTAATGAGGACCTCCAGTTGGAGCGGTCAGGTAGAGTTGGGCCTGTGGCGGCCAGGAAGCTGACAGTTTTGTCCTCTGGAGAAAATGGTGAGCCAGTTTGGGTTTGGCAAGACTGTGTGCGTGTGGAAATTGTTCATACTGTATGTTCTGATATAGAGACGCAGAAAACATACCAAAAAAATGTTAATGCAAACCTGGATTTGCAAACTGGTTACACAAGTAAACACAAATATAAAGGCACACACTTTTGCACACACACGTAGCTGCTGTCACACACAGGTACAACACAGATGAAGAGACACATTCATAAAACAGACAAATGCAAAAACCTGTCTAATACACACAAAGAAATTCACATGGACTAAATTAGACAGCAAAATTTCAAACCCTTCACAGTTAAGCATGTCAAAGGTCTCATTGGGTCGGCTGTCACAGAGCTGGGACAGGCACATTCATTTGTACGAATGAGGATGAGGGGTTGTGCAGTCTTTTATTTATCTCTCCTCAAAGGTACACTTTCTTGTACAAACAAAAAGTGACAGAAAAAAATGCAATGAATGAAAAAAAGTGGCAGCAGTCAAAATCCTGCCTACTTTCTGGCTGCTACACATCTAGCTGCATGAAATGGACACGCTTATAATATTGTCTTATTACATGTCTTACAAGCATTTAGTCGCTTCATGCCTCTTGGGTGGATTCAGTTCTGTCTCCTGGCAATTAGGTTTATTTATAACTCATTTAAAACAGAAATGTAATGCCAAGGGAATTAAGTTTTCCATAAGCTTAATGAGGGAATGTTGCTAAAAAAAGATATCTGGCAAGTTGAGTAAATTAAACATATCAGCAAAATGTTCACAAATGTATTTTAGTTGCTTTCTGCCAAAATAGGCAATCTTCCAACACATTATCCACCCATAGTAAATACAGCATTATTTTTTATTACCTTTTTTAAATTAACATTAAACCCAACTAACAATCTTTTCCAAACCTGAAACAAAGTGCTTTTGTTGCCTAAACCTAAGACATGAGTTTGGATGTGAATCCAAAGTTCTGGTGTCAAGGTCCTGGACTTTGTATACCACCAATCTCTTAGACCACCTCCTTGTTAAGTCTATGTGGTACATGAATGCATGTCATAATGTTTAGGAGACAGAACTGGTGGATTGGATGTATTACAAGTGGTAATGTTGCTTTAGTGATTTTGCACTTTGTTTGAAGTGTAGTATTTTCTGCAGTGTTTCCATCTATGCAAACAAAGAAGATTAAAAAAAACAAAACAAACGTTTGTATTATTACCATGTTGCTACCATGATGTAATTCTGGTTATCGTCAGTGTAGAGAATAAAACAGCTTCACCAAAGTACAAATTTTAAAGGAAATCTATAAACCCCATATCTCTTACCCTTCAGTCTCACTCTTTACCCTCCTTCCTACTCTCTCTCACACATAACACAAACACAAAAAAATGTTAGTTTGTAAATGTACCCTTACACTATATATCCAGGTTGTTGCTGAAGCTTGTCATCAGCAGATAGATTTTTTAGCAGTGCAGTGCACCACATTATATGAAAACATATTTTTCAAAGATATCTTAAATATTTGGGCTTTAGTGCTTAAAAGTTTTACTGTTTCTCCAAAGTACCATGGGCTACCCTATAGTGGTTTGTGCAGCTTTTTCTTCTGTTGCTCGTAATATTTTCTCAAAGGAAGCATCAACTAACTGCACCACTTTTTAAAAAAGAACTTTTACTTGTGCTACTGTATTTTCTTTTTTTTTCTTCTTTTTTTTTCAAATGTACAGCAAAGCATCTGGAATGCAGAAGCTTTACGAATACAGAATGTCTGCATAAGCATATAAAACAAAGCATCTGAATCGCATACACTTCAAAACAATGTGCTATAAATCTCCACATTCATGTACAGTGTGTAATGACTGATGGGCTTCAGTGATGGCCTGTCAATAAGCAGCATGGGCAGGAAATAAAGAGCCCCCACACCCTTTCCCCAATAGGCAGCAACATAAAGAGAGGTGGGGTGGTGGTGAGGGTGGGGTGAGCAGATAGATCATAGTAACAGCCAATAATAAATGGATCATGCTTCTATGTTTTTAAAGCCAGTGGCAGCTGTATTGAATGGGAAACCTTGTGTGGGGGAGAAAATAGAGGTTTATTGATCAGAGACAGCATGTCGGGTGGAGTGGTTGGGGGGTGGAGGGTTTGAGGCACGACGACCTCCAGGAAAATGATGTTCTCTCTGAGTTTTCTATTTCATAGACAACCAAACTCCCACCCCTCCACACACACTTCAAGTCACTCATCCCCCAGTCCGGTTTGCTGCCCACACACACACACACACACACACACACACACACACACACACACTTCTTTTTGAATAGATGGGTGGATAATGAGGAGGCCCTCAGGCTGTGGCCACGTAGAGACACGGCAGTGCTCGTTTCAGATGTTTGTTTGTGTTAAAGGTGAGGTCAAATGGGGATATTTTTGCACCCATCTTTGTTATTTTTCTTGTGGTCATCCAGAGTGCTGCAGAGTGAAAACTTCCACAGTGAGAGAGGAAATTGTTGTCCGACTACAGAAACTACAGCAACATTTTCCTTCCACCATTGCTCATGTGCTGAACATCTTTGTTTTGGAAGTTTATCAACTTTTCACAAAATTAATACTCAGATACAGAACAATCAGCATGGCTCACTATAAAAATGCTGGCCTTTCAGTCGCTGGCATACAGGGCTAATCACCCAGGTTTCAGACAGTGCGGTTCATCTCAGTTTGATTGGTAGATGAAACTCGTCAAATTCAGCTTATCAAAAATATTTGGCTTATTGCTGTATTTAGCTATTCATGGACACATTGTCATGTATTTACTTTTACTTTCACACAAATATCATGTATCATGGTTTAGCTATCATGGCTGATCCATTGACTCCTTACTATTTCACTCACTGTAAATAAACCTTTGCCAATGATTTGGCTAAAGTACCTGACCCAAACACTCTAACTGTGACAGACAAACTACATTCGAACATAACACTTTCTCAACTACATGCTTTGATTAAAAAAAAAATTTAAAAAAAGATAGGCGCCACTCTCTCTCCATAAAACATTTGACATACTGATGGTGTGGTGACTATTTGATTTGCAGAAATGTACGTATTTATTTTCTCAGTTGCCCTCGCCAGGCTCAAATTCCGAAAAGGATTTTCTCTCATTTGTCTGTCCTTTCTTTTCCTGGTATTATTTTTCGTTCCTGTTCTCTCTCTCACTCACTCCAAAACCCCAGTCGCATGCAGACTGGGTCGCCGACCAATTTAAACAGCGAGGTTTTCGGCAGCTAAACGCCGGCTAGCAGGAGTGCTGTGGTCTCTGCAGTACTTTGTCTGTGGCCACACAATTAAGGATTTAGGTGTGGCGATAGGAAGAATGTGGAAATCGGATCCTGGCAGCCCACACCCTACTAACTCTCTGTTTCTTTCTTTCTCTTTTTCATTTACTCCACCACGTTCCTCCTGTGCTTTCCTGTCTTTGTAAGTCTTCATCTCTCTCTTTTCTTTCTTAACCCATCCCTCTCTGTCTGTTACTCCCGCCTTCCTTTCCTCACCCTCTGTTCTGTCTCATATTCCCCTTTGCCTTCCAAATGTCTTTTCCTCTCCTTGTCTTTCCTTTCCTCATTTCCCTGTTTTCCGTGTATTTTCTCAGCAGGTCCTTCTTTTTCTTTCCCCCATCACAATCCCCTGAATTTACTCTTCCACTCTCTTAACATCCCAGCTGCACGTTGAAACCACAACTCCACTGATCTGTCTGGAACAAACTGTTAGGTTTTCCCCTTTTCTTCCGCTTCCTCTCCATACAGACACTGAACCAGGAGAAAGAGAAAGGTAGACATAGTGGGAGAGAAAAAAAGACAGAGTTGGAGGTAAAGATTGTGTTGGTGCATTTAACATTGAGAAAGTACAGACATAGAAATAGAAATAGATGAATAGAAAGAAGAAAATGCCATAGTTAGTGAGAGATTTCATCCTGCATCTAGATTTATAAAGTTTATTTGAGAATAGTTTTAGTCAATTCATCTTACCACACTTGCATGTAACTGGTTTCAATAAGTCCCATATTCCTTGATTGATTGATTGCAGATTGTTTCAAAGCATTTGCTCAGAAATTAAAGTCAGCGCATTTTAAAACAGGTTTGTTCTAAAAAGGTTTAATTTTTTATATCCTGAAGTAAGGCTGCCAAGTCTGGCTGCAACATAAAATCGCTTGCCAAACTTGTCATTTTTTTGCCATATGAAAGGAAGGGAGTGCAAATTTATATACTATGTAAAAGTCTTTCTTCCTGACTGTCTGCACCCAATCATACCAATTGTGTGCACACACAGAGACACTGCCATCTGTAACCTCTGTAGGAGCAATGGGAACCTATCCATCAAACAGAACCTCAATGGGCCTTCCTGTTGTAGGATTTTTCTTCCCACATTGTATTCACAACAGAGTCACCCTGTGTTTAGATGGATGTCAACTGATTATTTAAGCTTATGGCAGTATGAAAAGGTAAATTAGATGTAAAGATTGCACACATACACAAAACACATACTTATGTACTCATAGATAAATAAGTAAACACATTTTATAACAACAGCATATTGTGTCTTGGAGGAATGGACCACCATCCTTCATTCACCATACTCTCCAAATCAGTGTATTGATGAAACTGGTGGCAACATCTCCCAAAGGTGATCACTCGGTGAACTTGTAGTTGTAAAGACCACATGATATGATTCACATTATTTTCATACTAATCATTCAGACATATTCGGTGACCCTTTGTGCCCTGGCAGAATCTGCATACGTTATATTACTCCTCTTATTCATACACAAATGTAACAACACATATACATGCATATTTGTATTTGTCTTTCTTTGTCACTGCCCGTACTCTATCTTAATACATTTATACACACACACACACACACACACACACACACACACACACACACACTTCATAACTTCATAACTTGAAGGCTCAAAGGGACTTGAACTGCACCTCCTAAATGCATCACCTGCTGACAAAATGCTGCCTGGAAGAAGCATTTTCAAAGAAAATTCCAGGACAGACCAAATAAACTGCTTCAGCTATGACTTATCAAACCCACAACAAGACCATTCTGCCTTCTGACCCATAAACTTTCCCCATTATCCCCCAGGCTGTCACCAACTTATGATCCATGCTCCATAAAACCCCTTCATTCATCACCTCTAATTAAATCAATTATCATTCCTGGGATCGGATCTCGACAAATCACAGCGGTCGATGGGCAGGTAGGCTCAGGCCAGTGGGGGCATTCGGACAAGCAAAATGAGACAGCGGACAGATAGAGTCATCCTTCATGCTAAGTGGGATTGTCCTGACGCAGGCTGAGATAGACCCCGAGGTGTAATGGACCTCTTTGCCTTGACTTCCTCTGGCCTCAGCGACAGTGTAAGGTGGAAAGCAGACCTGGGTCAAACAGCGGCTGAATAGTTTTAGTCCAAAGTGAAATAGCTGCCATTTTCAAATGAAAAAATGATTGATAGCACAAATCTTGAAATGTGAATTCATTTTTTTAAGCTGCAGTATAAACTTTTCATATTAGATAGCTAAGTCCAACAGGACATATTCATAACAATCTTTGTGTGTATGTGTGTTTGCCTAAGTGTCCCTTAACCGCCCTCCTGAGACAGGCATTTCAGTGATGCTGGGAAAAGTTTGGGTGTAAACCATTTGTCGTAACAACTGAGGTAATGCCGGCAGGGATGTCATTGCAACATCAATTAATAAATAGTAAAAGAGTACAGTTTTTTGAGGAATAGGACATAAAACTGTTTTTTATTGGACAAAAGGTATCACTGATGTATTCAGCATTTTAAAACCTGAAAGTATGATATGATTTATTTTATGTCACTGAAACACTTAATCAATTTCAGCTCTGACTCATTTCAGATTTTTTTTTTTAGAGTACATTTTCATTAGGGTAAATTAGAGCATTTGTGATGCTATATCAAGCCATCCTTTTGTTGTATTGAACTTAATAACAATATTAATAAATGAGATAGGAACTATAGGCCTAACGTCCATTAGATTATTGACAGCTCTATCACTATTATGCTATATTTAAAACATGCTCTGCTCCCTAAAGTATGCAACCCTTTTTTTAATCAGCCTTTCACAAAACTCTCATTCTTGCTGACTGTCCTGAATTATGTTGTCCATGCTGATTTTTTTTTTTTTTTGAGTAGCAATAAACTCATTGAAAAAGTTGAATCTGGGTTAGGAATAGCAATGCATTTGCTGCTTTTACTACACTAAACAAATGATGCAGCAACCCACAACTCCTGTATAATATTTTAAAAATATTAAGTTAAGACCTATTTTTAATCTGGATTTCAATGAACATTTGCTTTTCTTTTTTATTTGTACAACTATTGCCTGCATCATTTTATGACTGTGTGTCTCGTTTTCATTGGCTAAGCACTTTCTGATTTTTATTATACCAAAGGGAAATGGTATTCACTGCAGACTGCTATTGTGCTGCTGTTGTGATGAAAATGCTAATGTTTCAGCATACTCACTTACTATTAGATGGTGATACTCACCACCTTGATTAGAACTCAACAACACTTTCTGAGAGAAAAGGAAATTAGATCCATTATACAGTCAGGACCTCAATATTTGAATAATAATAGACGAGATAGCCCCTGAGTGCACTTCAGCACTAGCTTACTGTCATGTATGACAATAACTGGTGGATGGCATTGGACATTACAGCAGACCATCAACATGTAAAAGTTGAATTCTTGCATCACCAACCTTTCCATCCAAAACAAAACTTTATGTGGATTTTTATTTTTTTTTATCGATAACAGTGTGTTTCAGAAACACCCAAAGGGAATGGTAGGAGGACAAAGAAGGCAGACCTTGGTCTTAAAATGCCCCCACTGGATAAAGAGATGGGGGGGCAGACAGAGACGGGGAGATGAGAACACATGGGGTAAAAGGGATTTCCTGAGGTGATGGTATCAATACGTTTAACATGTCCTCTCTGTTTTACTATCGCACCACTGGGTTCCCACCCTCCTTCCCCACATAAAACACATCATCGAGTCCTTCCTGTCCTCAGCAGTTTGCAAAGATGTTGACGGATGTTGGTTCGGACTCAAGGATGGGGATGGTTGCCAAAAGCTAAGTCTTATCTTCTCCTTAACCTGCGTCATGTCTGAGAAAAAAGAGAGGAGAAAAGAAACACCACAAAGACTGAAGGCTACAACATGTAAGGCCATTTTATAATGCAATAACATTATATCACGAGTGACTTAAAAGAGTGAGCAGCCTTTTTGAGTGATGCTGAAAATTACTAAAAAATTATGAGAACTGTTACCAAGGTCAGGCCTGTACCTCAGACTGATAGCTTTGTCTACTGATTTGCACTGGTTTAAAGTATGAAGACTTAAGAAAACTAGTATGTCAGTTGGTATTGTTAATGACTGTGACAGTTACTATTCTACAGTTAATAGATATCAATAATTGTTTGCCATTGCAATGGAAAACAGAGGTAGGTCTTGTTGGACTTCTGTCACACTGTGGCAGTTTCAGTGAAGTTGACATATATCTTTGCAGGTGTAAGTAGTAGTAGTAGTAGTAGTAGTAAGTAGTAATCTGCACCAAACTGTGAACACCTGCATACTGCTTGGTCGTTTCTTATTCTTATTGCCATGCAGACACGGTCTTTTTAGGTAGCCTCTATAACTTTTTGTATTAGTATTACGTATTAAGTATTAAGACACCTCTTTGGGTGTCTAACGTGTGACCTCTTGTTTACTTGATGCCAACAACCAAAGCAGGGTGCAATATTGTCACATCATACTTCTTGCACAAGTTGCTTTTTTGCAATTACACTGCACCGATCTTTAATCAGCACTTCAGAAGTCAATCAGATGATTACAACACAACAGTTTAGCACAGAGAACTCAATTAAAAAAACATTACAAAATTTAAATCAAACAAGTTAATCTCCCAAATATCAAAAGCATTTTCTGTCAGCACCAAAAACACCTGTTTCAATGTAACGTTAATACTTTCCCAATATAAAGCCCTTGGATGAATTTTACAGTAAAGTATTCCCCCTCTCAGACATGATAGGCTAAATCGCTAGCACGCTGAATCAGTAGGAGATGGTTTTAATTGATTTTTTTTCTCCAGTCAAAGTATTTTAATATTGTAAAAATGATTAACTGTATTGATTTGTGATTAATTACTGCCCACTGGTTGTAACGAGTTTCTGTTCTTAAGCGGTATGAGAGAAAAAGCGGTAGATGAGAAGAAAACTGCCAGAAAAAGACGAAGAGAGAAAGATGGAGAGACAGAGTGATAGAGAGAAAAGAGAAACGAGAGAAAGCAAAGGGAGGGAGAGTGAGGTTGAGGCCTGTGGTGGATTGTGGGCTGGGGCTGCTGCTGCCTCAGCATAGTCAGCCGGCCGGTCTAGCCTGAGGTGATATGTTTTCCTCAGGAAATATCTGTGGAGGCTAGTGGGTCTAGTACTGGGAACCCTGCCGGCTGTGAGCAGCCAGGGAGGGTGGGGGTGGAGGGGAGCGAGGCTGAGGGCTTAGAGCTGCCCTAGGAAAAGACTCCCTTCCTGGGTTGGAGACGAGAGTGCGGCTGGCTGAAACACAGAGCTCCAGCATGACAGGGCTTTGACAATGTTTTCATGCAAGGTGTATGTGCTGTAGGTGCTGAGTGGTGTAAATGAAAGGAGCACTGTAATTATTTTAAACACATTTTTTCTGGTTCTGTTTTTGGCCAGCGGAGCATTGCCTTTTCTTTCTTTCTTTTTTTTTTTTTAAACATTCTGTGTTTTACAGCAAAACCACAACGTCATACATGAACACACTGATTTTGTTTCAGATTAAACACACACACACATCTGCTATAAAGTATGTTTTTCCACAATGGAAAGAAAGCATATAGACTTTTTTTTTACTTACGTCCATGCATTCTGACATTGAACAACTATGTTTTAACACGTACATGAATCATAAAACTCACTCAACACATCAGTGCTCAAGTAAACTTTCAAAACATAATGCAGTGATATTTTGAAACACAAGTTATTTACACATTTTGAGCATTCTGTCAAATACCACATACTGTAGTTATATGCAGCTTGATCCTGAGCATAGAGGAATGCTTTCAACACAGAAAAGAACAGTTGCTTGCTATCCTTGGCTAATTCCCAATTAAAAGAAATAAACCCTTCAGATGAGATGGTTACCATGTCCATGTCTCCTTAAATGAAGTGTTTATTATGCCACATGACTAAGTAATGTGCATTTTATGTGCAAATTTTAAGTCTCTAAAATGAGTTCTGAAGTTTCTCTCCAAACTTAATTTTCAACTGCTGGAAATAAGTGTCTCCTCTTGCAAAATAAATAATAGAACATTTGAAGGAAGGTAACTGAAACCCTTGCTTGACAAAATAAGAATCCCATTACAGAGAGGATTTAGAGCTAGAGACTCTGAACAATAAATGTTTGACAATGATTTGTTTTAATTTCAAATGATGTGAAACACACTGCCCCCAGTGTAATTAAAACAATTTATTTTAATCTGATGAGTCTCTGTGTCTAGACTATTTCCCATTATCTGATGCTGTTCTTTGTCGTGATGTCAGTGTTTTCCAGGAAGTATTTGAGTAGTTTATTAACTGTTTCTCCCTTGAAATACAGTCCTCATAATTAATGTGTGAGGGATACGAAGGAAAAAGGCTCCAGACTGGGAAAGAAAACTCATGTCCAACTATCCATAGTCTACAAAAGCTCCCTACAGCAAGTCCATCTGTTAAGTATGTGTATGTTTATGTAGATACAGGTGTGTATGAATGCCATTGTGTATGTTTGTTTATGTTTCGATGTGAATGTGTGTGTGTGTGTTTTACTGTGAGTGGAGTAAGAACATATTGGGGATCACTTCAGTTAAAAATCTTTGTGAATATGTAAAATGAAAATGTGTGTTTGTGTGAGTGTGCGTCCTTTAATCCCTCCCCTGTGCAAATTCTAGCAGAAGACTTCCAGGATCCCAATCTGTTGATCACAGAGGGATAGGATAGGAGATTATGCCTGGATTTCCATGTTTCAAACTTCATCAAACAGCCATCAAAAACAAAAGAAACAGGGCCCATATAGAAAATAGCTCACACATAGACACATACATACAGTTACAACCACACACAAGCATACACATGTAGAAATATCCTCAAATGGGGCGTACAATACACATTGTTAAGGAAGCATTCTGTGTTTGCATTTTGAATTCTGGGATATAATCATAATTTTCTCAGAGTACAAGAACCATATGAGGAGTTACTCTGGAAGGAAAGCACATGACAAGCTCTTTGGTGAGCTTTAGTATTATAGCCAAGAATCTGTCTGTTATGGAAAGTAAAGAATGAATTATTAGATTTTTTTTTTTGCAATCTAAAGTGTCTTGGAGATTATGTTTGTCAGCGTATGCATTAAAGTGATGCATAAATTTTGTGGTAATTATTGTAATTCGGTGATATATCACTCTGAAATAGGACTCTTTGCATAAAGTGCCTCAACCTTTGGTACTTTGGTAAATAGTTTGAAAGTACGAAATTTACTTATAACTGTTGTTCTGAATTGCATTATGGCACCAAAACAGGAGGAGAGCGTTTTTTTTTTTTTTTTTTTTTTTTGTAGTGTAACACCCCCCCAAAAAAAACCCCCCCCCCCCCCCCCCCCCCCCCCCAACTTTTAGATTTTCTAAAATTTGCTGGTGATGAAAAAAGAAAAAAAATCTTTTTTGATATTTAAGTCACTGAGGAGTTTTTGACCAGTGGTAGTGCTATGGAGCAAAGACTTTAAGCTTTGTTCCGCATTTTGTTAGTATCTCGTGCATGTGCAGGACGACTTCCATACTTGTGTGTATGCATGGTGACAAGTTGGAATCAAAGCCCAGTCCTGCCAATGGTTTCACACTGTTCCACTGATGAAGAAGCAATGCTCCAGCAAAGGCAAGGCAAACTGCTATCAAGCAAACGTGGATGTAAACAATGTAGGTTTAAAATTCTTTCAAAAATCAGCTCTGCTAATTTTTTAGAGGAGAAACACATTTATAACAATGCTTGCACAATGTAAACAGTAAGATCCTCTTTATAACATTATACAACAAGAATTATTACAGTTACAATACTTCTGAAGTGAATTAAGGCTACCACCTAACGTGACCTGAGTCTGATTTGTTTACAGTAATTATACGAAGGACTCATAATTATATTTCAACATCTGCACGCACTTCCCGGTTTCTAGGTGTTGCTATTGAGGAAAACAAGCAAAGTTTTCCGTATTGACGAGTGGTTGTTTACAGTGAGATGGGTTTTGAAGCCAAAGCAGGTGAATGATTCAGCGGTCCAAGGATCCTCTCATGCTGCTCAAACAATGCAAACAGCCAACAAATAGGAAGCCACAAAAAACATGGCAAGAGGAAGATATGTGTTGCTTTAGTGTATTAGATATGTCTTTGTGTGTGAGTGCAAGTGAGCATAATCACTGGTTTTATGTAGTTTTTTTTTTGGTGTCTATGTGCAGGTTATTTGGATACAAATGTGTGACTCTGTGCATTAAATTACATTAGTTTTCGCATCTTTACCCCTCTAACCTCAACGTTAAACCCTATCAATTAAAGCCTGTTTAGATTTTATTCACTTATTCTTGAGTTTTTTCCTTGGATGAGTGTACATGCCTACGTGTGTACTAACAAGTAGGAAACAAATTACACCTTCATTATTTTTTTGTATGTGCGACTGGTCCAGTTCCTCCTGGCTATCACAGGAAGAGATAGAACGTTCAGGTCCAAGTCTTGATCGATGTGCTCTTGTGTTCAGAGGAAGCAGCATGTGTGTGAATGTGTGTTTGTGAGTGTGTGAGTGTGCAGGGTGTGTGGAGGGAAAGGAGAGCAGTTATTTTGGAACTGTCCAGACGGAAATGGGACTGAACCCAAGGAGGATGCAGATATGGTTGTCAACTCACACACAGACACACACATGCAGACACACACGCTTTCATAAGTGCTCCCCCATGCAACAAAAAGAATTTGTGGAGTAACGTTGTGGTTGGCACGTTGACATTTGACTCCTTACTGTGCAACCCATGGCCACACTTACACACTTACACACAAACACACCTGTAACTGAAATAAAATAGCTAGTTGTTAGTCAGCAATGAAATGAAGAATGTTTAAAAGCTTAAACATTTCCTTACAGCTCAGTACAACACCAACACCAACACACACACACACACACACACACAGACATCTACCCTGACTCTGTATTCATTTCATGCCTCTTTCAGCAGCATAACAACCCAATCTCACAGACATTTGTGAAATGCAAGTCACCTCTTAACACTTTCAATGTGTTAAAACTGGCACAATGGAAACAAAAACACTTTTAAATTAAGATGAAACAGTCAAATTTTTTAAACATGTGATCAATGTCATGAAATTCTCACAGTTTGATTAGGTTTAGGTAAAAAAATACTGAGTTAAGTATGTGCAAGATGCGAATACTTTGTAAAGTCAGATTTTGCCACACACTCTGTGGGTCATATCATCACATTGATATTGAATCATACCCTCCTATTGCTACACAGCTATGATATAACAGTGCTGCATCTCTGCTGTAAACATCATGGAAGAGTTGCTCTCCCTCCTTGGCCTTCTTATCATTGCTTGGGGCAGCCTTTTGAATACTGACTGGACATGGTGTCATCCATGCCCAATTTGCATGATTTCATCTCTAGATTAAGGATGTCACTCAGACTTGTGCCTTTGGTCTCATTTGCTTTATCACTGAAATTGTATAATTTTCTTCTAGCAGGTGCAATCCTCTGACTTTATGGGGTTTACTACTGTGAGCTATCATTTCAGTCATTATTAAGTAGAAATTGAGTATTAGAAACTCCTTCATATTTTAGCTGGCAAGTGTCCAACCTGTATTAAACCCAGCTGGGTAATGTATGTCGTGCAGATCAGACTGACTGTAAAGTATTTCCTGCGTAACAATTTCTCTGTGACGTTAGTTGAATGGGTTAAGTGAGTTACACACAAATACTGTAAACACTCAAGCAGGATCTCTTTAGTCTCTCTTTATTTCCTTCAAACTCATATACTTACAGATCAATTTTCGAATTTGTCAAACTAAAAAACATAAACAGTTGATATTTTCAATTTTGAAAACCTATCAGTCTAAATCAGAATTACGTAAAAGATGAGAGGTTAACAAAAAGGGTGGGTAATGCCCTGGTTTTGAGCTCAGTCAATGCTTTTTTTGATGCTCAGTTAAACAGGAAAGATACAAATATCTTCCAGTATCATTTTCTATGTAGGTGGCTGGTATTCTTAGTTCATTCATGTGTTCTTTTTTATTTGCCTTGAGAGAGGGGATCATAAATCTCTGCAGGAAAAGTCAAACTGGAGGAGTTTTTCCACTAAAAATACTTACGGTTTCCCTTGTCAGGGGTGAGAGGGCTTCACGTGTGGTCTCACCTTAAAGAAAAGAGTTAATATCACAGCTGGAAGGTGGCAAACCTTGTGGTTAGTGCCCAAACAGAAACAAAATCTGACTTCTCCCAATAAAAAGGAAAAAGAGATCCAGTGTCTTTCACTCTCTCGAAGAGCAGATATGTTTTGCTGACAGCTTTTGAGAAAAGACACAACTTTTCATATGAATCTTGTATCTCTAAAAAGACAGCGATAGAGAGCCTTTACTTGCAGGAAAAGCTCCCCTCTCTTTGTCCTTTGAGAATCCCCCCCACCGGCATCTCTTCATATCCAGTCCAGCGTCATAAGTGGTGGTCGAACCACAATGTTTTCTCAGGGCGGTTGGTTACACTGTTCTCCTCCCGCGGTTGCTAGACCATGGCAGGGGAAGAAGCTTGTTCAACATGTTTCCCGTTTTAAAAAAAAATGTCTGCCTCCCTCCCTCCTTCTCCAATACCACCCAAGTGTTGGGGAGCCTCCATCGCCAAGTGGGGGTAGGCAAAATGAATCTTGTGACATCACATGATTTAGACTGCTTCAAATACAGACTGCCAACTGACTGTGCGTTGGGTGCCCCAAAAAGTAACTCACCTCAAACTGTGGTGGTCCTTAATCTGGGATGCATTAGAAATATCCAACCACAGAAGAAGAACTTTGTTCCACTAGACTTCAGAGAGGTACAAGCTCTTAAATACACAGAAGAGAGAAGGTTCTTCAGAGAATATTGTAAAGCTTATTTCTGCTTCTGTAGTTGGTTTGTTTTTCTTACAGTTTGACTGATATAAAGTATCTTCCCTTTTGACCAAATCAGTGTTTTCAATTTAAAAATTGTATTTCACCAGGTTGGAAAAACTTGAAAAGCAGCAGTTGGACTTAGTTCTTGTCTGGGTTTGATCTGGGATTCTCAGGGACAACATGAATTTGTTGATTTGAGGTTTGCTTGTGGTGCTATGTTAGCCTGACATCTCCTCTAAATTCATTTTAAATGTCTTTTTTATCTTCTTTCTTTTTTATTTATACTTGTGGATTAAAAATACCTCTGGATGCAATTAGATAGACCTTCAACCAATCAGATCAACAAAACATGTGACGTAACATCAAGTGGTGGACAAAGCAAGTTGTGACAATGTAGCAAAGATCTCACGTCTGTGAATGTTCCCATTTTTGCCGTCAGAGTTTGGAAACAATACCTTAACAGAAATGTTCACATCAGCTGCAGCCGTCTTGGTGGGTTTTAGATGTGCAAGCCAAAATGACGTCATCACATATTTTACATTAAGTATTTATCATTGTGTCAAACCCGTCTCATATCAGATTTATGGTTGTGATTGGTTCTACGCAGTCGGAAATCTGTTTGAATGGTAGTGGGACTAGACCAGAAATAAAACATGAGGCTTCAGATTTGTCTCATTCTCAGGTTAGTTCTGTGGAAGTATAAATCAAACGGCTGTCCATTCTGGACAATGATCAAAAAAGGTGGCCTGCATTTTTTGCACAAGATAAGGTTATTATATAGTGTTGGTTTAATGCTAGAAGTAAAGGTGTTCAGCTTCACCCCCTTAGATCTGCAGTAGAGGTCTAATGGTTCAACATTTGTAGGTTGAAGCATTCAATAATTTCCGATGAGCACAGGTGGAACCCTTCATCCTCTCTTGCTGACTGGGGATGATGAGTCATTTTTCTTTTTTTCTTTATTTTTTAAAGATGATTTTTGTGTTTTGTTTTTTTTTTGCCTTTATTACAGTTCAGCTTGAGAGTGACAGGAAAGGGGAATAAAGAAAGTGGATGATTTGCAACAAAGGGCCATAGGTTGGAATCAAAACCCGGGACTCAGCCTACAAGGGGCGGATGCTCTACTCGCTGAGCAAGAGGCTGCCCCTGTAAGGTCAGATTTAAACACAAGTCCAACCTGATTAGCTAAACAAACGTTAACATTTCATTGCATTGCTCTGTGATGCTGAGTGGGCAAGCCTATAGAGTGCAATACAGTGCAGCACCTTTGTTCGTAGCACTACAGTTACTACACCTCAGTGATACAGGCTATGAGGCGATGCAGACATTAAAGATGCACCTCTCCTCAACGATCCAATCTGTCACCATGGTTATTACAGTCTTGGCCACAATGGGACTGACCTTCACCAAAACTCAATGGATCTGTATGGCACACACATACCAATCCATCCACAAAATCACCAGGCTTTCCCATCAACAAGCTCATCAAGCGAATCACCTCACTATTACATAAAAAAAAGGAAAAGAAACCTACCCTATGGTGACTACCTTCAGCACTAGCAGTAAATCTGTAAATGTGTGAACATACATAAATAAATATGTAAGCACTCCAGGTTGAAGGCATACACACTTATAGAGGGCCATGAATGAGAATTTGGATGAGAATTACTTTTTGATGAGTTTATATGTTGTTTTTAGGAGAATCATGCTTAGTATAGCCTACATACAAGTGTCAACAGACAAATTAAATATAGCAGCCCTGAAACATTAGTGGGTTTGACCATTCTGATGCCAAAAATTATGCCTAGAATAAAAATATTCTGTGGTTGGCAGCCTCTGATTCAATTGAAACAGCTTTCAGACTATAGATACATCCCCAAAACAATGATGAAAGAATCTTTAAGAAAGACAAAATAGTATAGAAAGACAGAAAAAAACATGATAGTAGCAGAGGTGAATGATGTAGCTGACTGTTGCTTAATAAAAGAACAGTCCTACCCAGATTTTCCCCAAGTGGTTTTTGTATTAAACCTCCAGCCTCTCTAATCTTTATCTAATTGCCACCAACGTGAAAGCTGCTCTCATGCACAGAATGCCTTCTCTAACAGGTCAAGTTCCCCTGTCATTATAGAAGAGCCCCTTTCTATTTATTACAAAGAGTGCCTGTGACCTCCAAACCACAGCTCATGAGACGTTGGTAGGTTCCTCTTATTTGGATGAAGGAAGTCAATTAATTCATAAATACTTTAGCACATTTACAGTAAGGCGAGGGGAAGATGGCTATTGATTGATCCCACTAACACAGCAGCCCTCCCCCCTCCCTCCATGTGGAGTACCTTAATGAACCAGGGGCTTTTCTTAACCAAGAATAATGCAATCAGAAAACAGAGGAAAACATAATGATTTTTACCCTCAGTTAAGTGGGGTAGGACTTGGAATATGAATCGGCTTGCTGTAAGGAGGATGTCAGGAGCCAGTAATTGGTATCGGATGAGTATTAGCGATGGTAGCTGTCTATTATTTCAGTGTAAAACAAAGGCATGGGAAGAAATGATGCAAAATGAGGACAGAATGTTTTTCTTCTAAAAGATAAGAAGATAGAAAACAAAATGGAAGGCAGTTTTGTTAAAAAAAAATGAAGCTGGATGGCTCTAGATTCTATATTCTGACCTTAGAGGAAATCTGGTGAAACAGCAGAAAAAGTTGACCTCATTTTTACAGCAGTAAGACGGTCACACCTATGGCGACCCAAACGGACCTGAGCATCAGAGAACTCAGCATTTCACAAAAGTAATTTTCACTCTCTGGTCACAAACAAGAAGTGATAATGCAGAATCTGTGAAGAAATGTGTTCAAAAGTAAAGGGGAAAAAAGCTTTTCATCATCTTTCTTCTGTCTGGAGGAAAACAACCACCATATTTCATAGCTGCTTGAAAGGGAATCAGGTAATTGAATGGATTAATCTCCTAGCTCAGCAGGAGAAGAGAAACCCCTTCCATTGGAAACAGCTTTCCTATCAAGAAAGTCCATGCTCATCAGGCTATTACGCCTACTTAGGTTTATGAATTACCGGCAGCCCATCAGCCAAGCAATATCTCAATAGAATAAAATATGAATGCACTTTGAAGCCGATTTTATGCCCTTTAAAAACCCATGCAGATAAATGGACGTGTGAAACACTTCTAAGGCTGACTAATGTGGGAAATATTGAGCTAAGTAATTGCAGCTGTTTCATCAATAAGCTCAGTAAAGTAGATCATTACAGCGAAATGTGATTAACACAGAAATTGTAGGGTAGTGTGTAAGAGGCATATAGGGAAATGGAATAAAAGAAGTGCACTTCATAATTTACATAGCACAAATTACTGTTGATTAAAAAAGAATGCGAATACTGATGGTGACTTTAGATTTGCCAGTGCTGCCTGACAAGGAGCACTGAGCTTAAAATGTGTTGCCTTTGCTGCATGTAATAGGGATGCCTTTTGTGATTCATTTTTCACCTCCTGCACTGATTAGCAGGTAATTCTTCTGCCCACGCTAAGCAGGTACTTCAAGCAGCACAGACATCACAATCAAGAGTTGGACGATCATATCAGTTATGTCTGAACTCACTCCCTGTTTACCCTTAGCCATGTTGAGTGTCTGTATCTTGAGTGTTACCTGGAATAATCAAGTATTTATGCATATATATCCATCTTATATATGCACAGGAGTGTCTGATGTCATTTCAACAATGCAATGTGTTGTACTTTATAGACACAAGAATTATTGTTGTGTGACTCTGCTGTACTCAAAAATGTCATGTCAAGTACCTCATTGAAATTAATTTAGTAATAAGCATATAGATAGAGTTCACAAGAAGTAAAAGGATTTTAAAAAATATAGTGCCTTGCAATGGTATTCACCCCTTGGTGTTTTACCTATTTTGTTGCATTACCACCTGTAATTTAAATGTATTTTTAAAATAGATTTTATATAATGACCTACACAGAAAAGTGACACATCATCTCAGTACACACACCTTTTCTGACAGAGTCCATGACACCAATAAGCAAGCAGCACCATGCAGACCAAAGAGCTCTTCAAAAAGATCAGGGAGAAATTGCTGGAAAAGTACAGATCAGGGTTGCGTTAAAAAAAAAAAAAATCTGACACTCCTACACAAATACACACAACCTACAGAAATACCATTGAATACTTTGAAAAGAAAAAAAAGTGGCCCTACATCAAACCTGGCAAGAGATGGTCACCCACCAAAACTCATAGACCAGGCCAGGAGGGCATTAATAACATTAATAATAACTGATTAACGACCACCCTAAAATAACATTAATGAGGACACTTTGTTTATTAGCCACCATTTGAAAACTTTTTTTACTGTTAATGCATCTATTTTATTTACTGAGAACATGATTTAAGAAAAAATACATACTGCTTCCTTAATGGAATTCAACCATATTCTCCACATTCATGTCATCTTTACGTTATGCATTATTTAGAAAAGGAATTACCTCTTTTAGCAAACATAACCAACAAAAGCTATGAAAGTAGAGTAACTGTGTGGGACTCCCACATGTGGCATTGTGGCCTAACGAGCCTTGGTCTGCCCACTTGTAGAAGTGGACCATCCTAAACCACTTTTGATTTTGGAACCTTTGACACTAAAGGAAAATGAATATTGAGGAACTGATACATTATTAGGACCTAATGACATGTTGGGGTAGGGGGTCACCGCATTTTTGTTCATCTTATTATTATTTTTTTTTTCTTACCATTCTGGTAAATTTGAAGGAATTTTACTTTGGTGCCCATGTTTATGAACTGAATGATTGAAATGTGGAAATTTTAATGGAGCTTACTGTGTGTAGCATATCCATACTGACAAAAGTTTAAATACTCAAATTTGTGTGTGCGATCTAAGCTTGTTGGATCTAACTTAAGCTGGTTGTAAGTGAGCAGGTAATTTAAAAGTCAGTATGGTTCACCTAGCACCAGCAGTCCATCTCTCTCTATCTCTCTGCAATCAGTTTATACAAATAATAATCATATCATCCAAAGGAGGTTTCCTTAAATAGAATTGATATGTTAGTGTTCTGAATGAATAGTGCATTGGTGTAACATTACACAATCCACCTAAAAGTTTCATTTTTGTACGATTTTAGCCATGTATCCCTGTGTGCTGCATGTAATGAATACAAACTGTTGCGGAAAAAAAGCTGGCATGGATTTGAAAATCTTTCAGAAAAATGTAACATTTTAAAAAAGTGTCATCTTCAACTAGATACACTAGTCGCCTTCCACTGTATGATATAAAAAAATAAATAATGTTGAAGCGATAGTTAGAAGCTGTCAGAGGAAGGGAAGCAATATTAAATTCTGTAATTAAAAGGCTCAGCCAAAATTACTTTGATCAAATCCTAGTGCCCTGCCTGCTGTGCACGTTCTTCTAAGAAGCCTCAGTGTTAATCAATAAGCAGTTGTTGTGTGTGTATCCATTTGTAAAATAAATAGTAGGGATGAAAGGTTGTGAAAATGAGCAAGGGAAGAAATGTTCCATGATAAGTGTCTTTCTCTCTGTGTGTGAGTGTATGTGTAGACAGGCGGGGGCCATTTGTTCTCCTCAGGGCCCCCGGAGCAATCAGTCCGTCAACGGAGGTGGGGCCCGGCTAATTTCCCACCCCTCCTCACTCCCCTCACTCGTTCCCAAGACGGATGCTTTGGGTAATAAGGCTAATCAATACACTTCCTCAAAGTCCTCCCCGCCTGCTCTGTCCCAAGACATTATCAGCAGTTTGTCATCAGGAATGTCACTTGTTCTTATCGGGCATCACCATCTTGTTTACATGGTGGTGCTGCCGACTCACACACATGAACACACAAACACACACACACACAAATAAGTGACATATGCAAACATGCAATAATGCTAATATATACAGCAGGCACATATTCATACACCTTCTTAAATGTACACAAACTACATACCAGCGCCAAAAAATGCTCACATACCACCTTCTACTTACTGTACACGCTCATACACACATATACGAACACACCGCACTGCAAAATTACACATAAAATGCTACATTGTGTCAGCACACACACACACACACACACACACACACACACACACACACACACACCACCCAGGCAGTGATGAATAGACACATGGGTGCTCGGTGACAGGTTACACATGCACTGCGGTGTCAGGATCTATACGGAGAAATTAATCAACAATGACAACAGCATCAGCGGCTCCCCTCTCCCAGCCCACAGCTCAACATGCTGTAATTTGCCCTGTATGATTACCCCAGGGTCCTGGGGGCTATTGGCATCCCCTTCTTAATTAATTAAGCATTGTGCCGGCGGGAAGATGTGTCAGGAGCGTTATGCAGAGGCACACACACACAGTGTCTCCACCTGAAGTCACCTTTTTTTATGACTTCTTTGAAAAGTTCTGTCGCTACATCTTTAGACAGATACTGAAGTATGGATGGTCTTCTGCAGTATCATGTTATTACATTAATTAACTGCCCATAAATGTAACATTGTACTGATTATATAAAACGTATTCAATAGGAATCATGAATCGCATGGCATTTTTTGTTTTTGAAATGTAATCACAGACCTATTATCAGTACAAAGGGCCGACATCTTCAGTGTCACTGAATCACACACTTGGTTAAACAATTATAAGAGGCTGTGTGCAACAATCTCCTGGGATCACCCACTCTGTTAATGAACAGGAAAAACGATACGATACGATACGATATGATACAACACGATATGATACAATATTAATTGATATTATTGATATTAATGACTATTGATTTACATCTAATTGTCAGTTTCCATGTTAATAATTTGAACAGAATATACAGCTCCATTTAAATTAAATGTGCAGCTCAAAGGGCTATGAACAGTGAGAAGTGACAATGTGCAGTTGGCCAATCATTATTACAGAACAATTATGCGTTATGGTTTTCCAAAGGGAATTTTTGATTTAAAAATCTATAAAAATCGATTTAATTTTAGTTTAAGATGCTAACCTGAATATACCAGTTATATCTTTTTTCAAAGTTTATTTTTAATCTTTCTGTGTGTGTGTGTGACTACACAACACCAAGGTCAAAGAACATGATCATCCACTTTTACCTCTTTTTACTTTTTACTCCCTGTGACTCAAACTGCCTTACGCATTTACAAGCAGTCCTAAAGACCTTGGAGGACAGTTCACACACTGAATCGCAGTTTGCGTAACCCTCTGCTGGGGAAGAGAAAGGGGAAGGTGGTGCCATCCACTTTATCAGAGAGTTACCTGAGTTTTGGAGCGATAAAAAGTGACCCTCACTTTGATTATCTTATTCCCTCATGGCGTGGATGCTGATTGGCTTTGGGGATGGTCCAGTCCCAAGAGGAGACAGAGATGGGAAGAGGCAGCAGGCTGACAGCATACCATGTGACACCATTGTTTGCCTCCAGTAATGATCAGGGGACTCCAGATGATATGGGAGCCTTTGATGGATGACTAATTTATCAGTAGCTGTCTTGGCCTAACGATGGTTAATGATGCCACTGGTGGGGTTAACTGTCAAAGGGGAGGCCTTTTAGTTTTTTGGGCAATAAAATGAGTGGAAAACACGCTTGGGGCAAAAGCTACTTTTTGCAATAAAGTCCTTGAAATTTATAGTGATGTTTAAGGTATAGCATTGAATCTGCTGCATGTGCCTTTCTCTCTGTTAACAGCTGTGAATTAAGTAATTCTGTGCATGAATAAAGCCCAGTTCTGCTGCATGAAAAAAACATTCGGTGAAAACTTTCCATTCAGGATTTATTTATATGTACACTAAAATTCACCCTTGTGAACCATGGTTATCTACTGCACAGTATATATCCATTGACACCATAATCATAATACAAAACAACAATACAGTCATAAGTATCTTTCATTGTGGGTAATTTAAGCCAGGGAGAACATGCATTTTTAATAAGAAAAGGAAAACAAACGCTACTTTCAACAAAAGGACTCGATGTCTCTGTGGTGTACACACCATACCTTTCATCATACAGTTGTTCCAAGGCCTCTGTGCCATTGTTCTTTTAGTTACTCCTCTCTGGTTCTGGACCCCACTGGAAAACAGGTGAGGCAAAACAATCGCGCAGCCTCCCATCACTCTCTCCACATTCAACAATAACACTCTGACTGCATCTATCAGTAGTAAACACAGTCCTTGCTTGCAGAACCCAGACGAACGTCGCTCCGGAAACAAATACATTGTCGGAGACACAGTAGGGAAGTAAAAGACAGAGGCCAAAGCGTATTGGAAATCGGAAAACAGCCCTCTCCTCCCTTTGAAAGAGTCCTGGCGATGAAAATATGTAATATAAATAAAGCTGTGGACGCTTTGAAAGCCAAAGCCTTCCTTCCTGGCCCAGTCCTCTGTGGGGGAAAACGCCCACTTCTGAGCCCCTGCTCTTAAATTCCCAAAGACCACTCTGTCATCAGTGTCCCAACTGCTGCTTTCAAACACGCGATGGCCAGACTCACTTTCCCGTCTCTCTATCTGCCCAGCATTTAGTCACGTTCACCCCCTCAGCCTTTCATGTCTACCCCCCTCCCTGGACAGGATCTTTCCTCGTAGTTATGTCGGCTTAAATACCCCCAAACAAGTTCCAATTATTTCACCCGTGACGTGTTTGTGGCGAGTGACTCCGATCTCTCCGTTGGTGCTTTAAAGTGCTTCTGATATTGGAACCTGACTGGCGGATACAAGGAGAGACATAATGACAGATGACTGGCTGATTGGTGACAACTATAAAACAGCTCATTAAAGCAAAGCCACACTGTAGGTTTGTTTTGAAACTGACTCTGGCTCCTTAGCTTACTTAACTGTAGTCACTGAGAGCTTGCAGGAAACACCAGCTGTCTTGTCAGTGTTTCTTGGGATTCTCAGTACAGTAATATCTATGTACCATGGTTAAATCGGTAAAGAAAAGTGCTTCATCACCTGAAACTTAAAATCCAGCAACCAAAGAGATGGACATCACAGTGCACACCATATGACTGATGAATTGACAAATGATTTAATGTGAGCAGAGGAACTGCAGAGTACAAAACAAACAAACAAACATTACATTTATTTTGTAAAAATGTCACTACACATCTTTCTATTGTCATCTTTTCATATAGGCATTAAAATGCTCAAAAAACTTTTTTTTTATGCTACAGACAGCATTAGTTCACCAAAATACTGGAACTTAGTAAGTATATTTTTGCCTTAAAGTAATATTTGTATCATGTTTTCTTTCTATTGTATATGAGCTTAAAGAAGCAAAAACAGTGCGATTGATTCAATCTTCTTGCAATTTGTATTCCGCCTTTGGTTTCACCCTTTGGACTGACCATTGGTGGTGGTAAATGACATGTTATAGTTCACCAATAATGGCAGTGAAAGGAGCAGTTAGCGGACTGCATGCTTGTCAAAAGTTCACAGTAAAATTAAAAATAATTTTCAATCATTATTACATGTTTTATAAGGAAGGAAATCATTGAGAAGATGTGGTGCTCAAATTTACAGTCAAGCACATACACTGTACAGTCCAACAGTTGGAATACCAGAATGTTTGTATGTGTTTACGTGCAATGTCGCCCAAAAAACTCCTGGATCATACATCAAATTCAGTGCAGGACAGAAACTGGGCCCTGTGGTGACCCTCGATGGCAGGGTCCTTAATGACATCCACCAGCTTGGCTCAAATAGGGCAGTTTCCACTGAGGAAAGGCCTTTTTGATCTATCTGCTGTGCTGGTGTAGAGCGTGGGTCAGGGTGAGAGACCTCCTGGTCAGCCCATTGGTCAGACCCACGATGAACCTCGGTTAATTGCAACTGACTCCATGTTCTATCTTTTCAGGTTTTTTGGTCATTTCATCAAACAGCTTTTTTCTTCTTTCCTACTCATATTTTGCTGTGTCTAGCTCAGAGGTGGTCTGGGAGCAGAGGTTTTAAACTTCAGACCACAAACTTGGACTGTGCAGGTTCAAGTAATAATTTTTAGTCCACACAGTATTTAAGTCAAGAAAACATACTGTATGTTGCATGAAAGCTTTTTATTTTAATTGTTGCAGTTGTTTTACATTAACTAAACTGTTCTAATTGTGGAATTCTAGATAATTAAAAATACTGAATATTTACTGATTTTTAGAATTTTGGAAAAAAGGTCAGTGCAATTCAAATACATAAAAAAATATTATTTTAAGTATCTTACTCAAAGTCAGTATGAATTTTATTAATAAATCAAAGACATCAGAAAATATAAAAGGGAAGCAGTGCATCCTTTGCTTGCAAAGGTGATTGAATTCGATATTCTCAATCTCCATTATCTTTTTATTGGCATAAAAAGTATCTGATGTATTTGACTTACACTTAATGTGTCCTAAATGGTAGTTACAATTGCCAAAACATGAATTATATCTGCTATTTTCATTAAAGATCATGATTCAATTGTTTGTGAAACTGTATGCAGCTCCTGTTTTTTCACTTTCTTATTATTCTGGCTGGTTTGTCAGACAGACTAGCAACAACGACAAAAAAAAGACAATAACTCGAAAGTCCTTTATAGCTTCCTGCAAGAAGAAACCATTAAAGTGGACCACATTGTCTGGGGGTCAGGCTGAAAATGTGTGAGGAAGCGCATAGTAATCAAGTGAAAGAGAAAGAAAAAAAAAACGCTTCGTGAGAAACAGACGTAAATAATGGACCAGGAAACGGGAGATCAAAGCTTTTGAGTCGGGCCCCCGTTTGTTTTCATCCTCACCCAGACCTCGCAATAAAACACGCAACAGTTGCACTTCAGAGGGAGGGGGGTGACGCAAGGAAGTGCTGAAAGCGGTTACGTCCCATCCTGAGGATCCCGTGCCACTATCCCCATGTTAGGGAAAGGCGTCAGGTACAGCACTGTTTACCAGGAAAAGGCACAAGCCGCACAAAAATGTCCACATCAGAGGGGACTCTCTGGGCTAGGGGCCATCTTGCTAAACACAGACTACGTGTGTTTATAAAGGAACCTTTTCCTTATCTCATAATGCTACTGTACAAAACACATTGTGTGCTTTAGATAGCACCAAGATCAAACTTAAAACCCAGGATTGCAGTTTGTGTGTGTGCGTGTGTATGTGTGTGTGTGTGTGTGTGTGTGTGTGTTTTCGTGCCTTCGAGTAGACGAGGTGTGGCGTCATTGGGTTTCTAAGAACTGGCACAGGATGAGTTTACAGCCAAGACAACAAACCATAACAAAACACACATTTGTAAGACACCTCAATGTCCGCTAATTTTGTCTCAGACTCTGAGAAACAACACAAATACATGTAAGTAGAAGGATGTTTTGATTTTCTACTTTTTGCCTCTGAATTATAGTCATTATCCTAGTTTGCCCCTAGGAACAAACAAAACCATCTTATTAAATAACTTTTTTATTTTACCTGCTGGTAGATATGTTCATGTTTCAGGAACACAAAAAAAGATTTTCCTTGTTAAATCTTGGCATTCAACTCTCTTTCTCATCAAAACATTTACCTATTAGGGAAGTATGCAGGAGGCTGTGTGTTAAAGTCACAGCATTTGTGTGTAGATGGTTTATGTAAAACAGCAATTAAGTAACTATGAACATTTCATCATACTCTACTCAGTATAATGAGCAGTTCATGTTTTTGGAGGTCAAATGCTAAATGTGGGCATAGCCAGTCAGCAGATACATTCCAAAGGTTTTGGGTGCAGATTTCTCTCTAACCTGCTGTTCCTGCAAACACTCCCTTTCTCTTCCCTGAGTAATAAATCTTACAGTATCAAAAAGACATTACTCTAAAATCAACTCAACTAAATACTGACAAACTGTTACAAATTAGCCTTTATCTAAATTATCATCAGTGCATTTCAGTTTCATTAGTGGGCAAAGTGGAGAGAAAGGGTGACACACAACTGTGGTCAGAATCTGAAATTAAATCTCGATGGTCCAAATGTATAGCACAGCTTTGTGTCCAGGGTTGCAAAACAATGTGCAGAACATTATATTCATAAAATTATGCAAAAAAAAAATGGATAATTGTTATAAGTTTGAAAATTGCGAAACACTGTAGACACATTACAATGTAAAACAATGTCATTTATCATTTATACAGACTCTCTCTGAGAGAGAGAGTCTGTATAAATGTTCATTTGTCCAGTTCTTGGCTGAGTTGTCTCTACTACTTGCATCACTTTTTCATGTCCATCTCCTGCTGAGTGATGCAGTCCTATAGTTAGGTGATATAGCAATGTCCAGTAAATGGCTTTGCACTGAATTCCATTTCTCTGATTTTGTATCTGACCTCCAAAATCAATAGCATTTTGGCCCTTACTCCACTCTGACCTCAGTCTTTTAATAGTGTTTTGATATGCAGGCAAATTAATTCACCGTAATGGAGTACAGGGGGGTCAATGGACTTTGATCCCATTTGGGCTAAAGGCTGGAAGGATTCAATTTAGCTTGCTTGTGTCCTGAATGGTTGTGTGTGTGTCTGTGTATGTGTGTGTGTGTGCATGCATCCAAGTGTCAAATTGTGCCAGGCAAACTCACTTCTCTTTCCACGACCCCTGAATGATCCCCCTGGGTTCAATCCACAGAAACTAATAGCTATATTATGCACAATTTCGAGATAGGACCTGTAACATAGATTAATTATTTTGTCATTACCATGACATCCAGTTATACAAATGTGTAAATATCCATCTTAAGCAGCTGAATTTGTCTACCTCAACTACTTCTATCACAGCCTGCAAATATGCAATACAGGCTGAGCAGGCGAGCTAGATGGATTTCGTAGACAACCCATCGACATCTAAATAAATTTAAGTTTGGGGAAGCTTTTCAGACTGCGCAGTGAATCTAGATCACTGCGTCTCTCGCCTCTGCGGTCCATTTGTATTGATTCCAATCTCAGCCTTTTCCAATAAAGCTGGGTTCATGAGTTCATTATTACAAGAATGGAGGTGTAATTGGCTTTCAGGCATATAAGAGGCTATTTGCACTAATCTGTCTGGTGGGGAGATGTTAACGGTCACTTTGAATGGCACAGTGTGAGTCAACTTGCTCTGTGGTCCTGCGGTTTTACAGCTATCAGGTCAGTCAATTCGCACATTAAACAGATATACTGTAAAACCAAGGGCCTACTAACATCTAATAGAAGAGTTGTAGATTTATTTTTATCAAGAAAGAAGTGTAATTACAAAAATATGTTTTACAAATGACCAACTTATTGCTTTATAATCAGCAAAAGCGTGCAGGGTAAGAACAGTAGCAAAAAAAAAATTGTTAAAAAAAGAGAAAGAAAAAGAAAGCTTTTGACCAGCATATACTAAGACGAACATGTTCTCAGGAAAAAAAAACACAAGCACACACTCAACACATAAAAGTGCAATCATGGATTTTTAAATATATATTTAAAGAGTTGTTATGCCCAGCTCATTCAAGAGCATATCAAAGAAGGGAGGACCATACAGTAACCATTTAAATTAACACTACATTTATTAAAAATAACACAACAAAAGCAAGCCAAGATGTGGGTCAGTAGTCAGTGGTAAGGTGTGGGTGTTGGGTGCATGAGGTGTGTGGGTGCTAACTCAAACCATAAGGAAACAAAAGGCTAACCAAATAAACCAAACAAAACCATGGTGGGTGCATGAGAGGTACCAGCCCAGATGCATCACATAGTTCACCACCAAATCTAAAATACATGTTTTCGTCTTACCTATAGTGCTATTTATCTGCCTTCTCTTGAATACAGTGGAACTAGATGGCACTTGGCTTGCTAAAGCACCAAAACATGCATTTTAAAATATCCACATCTTGTTTTGAGCAGTTTCATGTGGGAAATATTTTCTCTCGACCAAACTACACCTGCTAACCGAATCACCATGCAGTAGGAAGCATGCATCTACTGCTAGCTCATTTGGCATTTATGTTTATATCTTGCATTGTCATGAGCATGCACCTTTAGTCCATGAGCAGATGTAAGCTATAAGATAAGATAAGATATAAAATAAGATGAATCAATTCTTGAGCTCACAATACATTTTGCAGCATTTAATACAAATTCGAGGATCTGCAGCTATCTCTAAAGAATTCTAAATTAATGTAGCTTGCGTTGGAGAAGAAATGTGTTTTCATACAAAACTGTATCATCTGCATAAGAATGGATATTATAAGTTGCTGTTGGAATAATAACATAACTATGTGGACGGTAAATAAAAAGGTAGAATGCAGTGGTCAACAGTATCTAAAGCATTGTAAAGGTCATGTGGAAATAACCAAATGTCAGCTTGTTTTGTTTACTTATTGTGATTTAACATACATTCTAGATTATCAGGGAAATGCATTTCTACTCCAAATCAAGATGGAAGTTCCCTGTTCTCAATTTCTCAAGATCAACAAATTTGGCTGAAGTCTGGTTACCCTTGGGACCAAAGATCTCTTTATTTATAGTGCTTATAAACATATAATCATTGCACTGAGTACCAGTGAAAAAATCTAAAACATCCAGCGATAGCTGGTCAAGTTGACTGCTATGCGACATACTGAAATAATCAGGCGTGACGTGATACATTAGTTGCAGCTTTCCAAATAGGAGAAAGGGCCGAGGTCTCCACTGAGTGCTCATTACTCATAGTCGTCATACCTCTATTGGTTGGCACTGAGTCTGAGCTTACTCATTTGTAAAGTAAAGTAAATGCATGAATCCATGGTATAGTAAGACACTTTGAAATACATGTCCACTAAACAGCAGGTGCTACATTTACTAAATGTCTCAACCACCACCCCCCGTTGACTTCTATTCCCGGTGCAGACACAGTGTGGGCTTGTGCAAGACAGATGCAAGCTGGTGATCACAGAGGCCAGCCAGCACCGCTTTCATTTCTACTTCCAGCCAGCATGATGGAGTCATTGAGAAAGATTCCTGGCTTTCCAGCAGAGGGGTATTTTTTGGCTGTAAGAGGGCAGTGGGTTGGGTGTTTGAGGCAGGGGGAGGTGGAGCAATGGATAGATGGATGAGAGCCGGCAGAGGGAGGCCCAGGCGGTTGTGGAGACTTCCTATGATGAAAAGGTCAGTGGCACCTGTAAATCTGTGCAGCTGGAAGAAGTTCGGGAGCGGGGGGAGGAAGAGGAAAGAGTTTAGCTGCACAGCAAGCTCCCCACTCCCCCTGCTGCTTAACAAACACATGGACACACACACATACACACGTTTGTAATATGATACTTGTGAGGATCCATCACCTCTATGGTATTAATGTATTTATAATCAGCGCATATTTAACTTAAAATCTGTAACTCTCCCCTAAAAAGTCAGAACCATCCAAAATGACTTCACTTCCCAAAAATGTCAGCTCTGTGATGCTCTAAAACTTAAAGTACTTCCCACAAGGGCAGCAAAAACACACACACAAATACAGTTGTCAGCATGTACATCAGAGTTTCCTCAATAATTTTTATAGCAGTGGCGATTGGTATGTTTATGGAAATTTTGGTCACTGGCCAAAATATCTGGCTTTTCCCAGCGAGGTTGGTAGCAACTGCTTTTGTAGCTTGGTTTCCTCGCTTTTGATAAAACAGTAGAAAAAGGACAAAAAACCCTGACTATCAAGTCAGAAAAAAGCACTCATCCAAGAAGCTTCCTTAGTTTCCAGACTCTGTATCTTCACATTGGACAACTCTGCAATGCACATTTGAAAGATAAGTATGTGAAGGTGATCTGATACAGTTTATGAACCTCAAATTGAAGATAGTGGTAGAGACTACTTTATTAATAAAAAACTCTTTCCCCTTCTGTTGTGAGACACAGAACATGACGCAGACTATTGAAGTAGTATCGCTGCCACTGTGATATAACTGCTGATGTATTTCAGTCAGCACCTCCTGTACACTTCAGAACAACACAGGTGCAGATCCATGTGTGTGTGATCCAGCCGTATGTGTGTGTGTGTGCTGCCAGTGTGGATTTACTGCCCACCCCTCCAGGGCAGCTGGGTGGCGGTGCAGGGCAAAAAGGCCTGGTCAAGGCTGCTTCCTCCTCCTGCAACCCAAAAGGATACAGCCTGTTGACAGATACCTGCTCTGAGCTGACAGAACACTTCCTCCTCCAAAATATGTTCGTGTTACATTTAGCTCTCACACTGTATCCAGAGTGAATTAACAAATGCACAGTCGCTTTTGTTGTTGCACTTACACCTGTGATGTCTCTGTTTCATAACAGCCAGACTTCCTGTGAAGACAGAACAACTATATTTGTTACTAGAGGAACACTACTGTGATACTGTGACAAAAAAATTACTAACTTTTGTATTTGCTCCTGTTTTACACATTTTAAAGATCTAACACTTTTTATTAACTCAATAGAAATATTTCTGTGACATTTTGGTCACAAAGCCCAGTCGGACGTTATACCAAATTTACAGAAAAGGCATTGCAGACGTCCTATGGTAGTGAAATGAACACTCAGTTCACCTTGTTGCTCTTCGATGTTGGCTCTTTTCTCTGCTGCAGCTCTGCCCAGGTGTACTGCATCACCTAACCAGGAGCAAAGCCAAAGGAGGTGCACCTGGTCTGAGAAGGAGCTGCTTTAGAGCTTCTGTTCCAGCAGCAGGGGAGAGGCTTCTGGTGTTGGGACTGCTGGTCTTTCTGCCTCTCTGCCAATTGCCTTGTTTTCTCATATTAAATTAAATCCCATGGATTTGATTGTTTTAAAAGTGTCTTATGTTGTTATTTTGGGTCAGTGGTGGAGTGTTGTTCACCTCATAGGGCCACCCAAGGGTAGGGCGTAACAAATGAAGGGAGGTAAATGTAATTTTTTTTTTTTTTTTTTTTGGTCAAGTGGCTTTATTTAAGTGTAGAGGTCATGTCTTTTGTTAGATGATTTGTGGTTGTATTAGCTGTCTGTGTGCTTTTGAAATCCACAGCATGGATTTCAGTTTTGAGCCCCCTGACTAGGTAGTCACGGGGCAGGTTTAAAGAGATCTTTCACTGTTTTAACAGCTCATTGTGCTTTGTGCTCCAGGGATGATGTTTTCTGTAGGCAAGCTTTGAAGCTTATGTCCCTTTCCCTTGCCAAAACCCTCTGTGATTTTTCCATTGCATTTTGGAACATTGCAGAAAATAAGCTCTGTGGTAAACAAACATTGGTGCTACTAAACAAACGTTTTGTTCAGCAAGGTAATCTTCACAAATGAGCACTCTGGATTTTTTTAAGCCTAAATTCAATCACCTGAAATAAAAAGCTGTTTCTAGGCTGAAACTACAGTTTCATTGCCACAGCTAAGTTCTTCTTTTTCTTTAATGAACAGGAATATCTCAACGGGCTGGTTTAAAAAAAAAAAAAAATCCTGTGTCACAAAATATAAGCCTGAATATAGGACATAAGTATTTGCAACCACCCGACAGTAGCTGGCAGCTTGTTGTATTTCTAGCTGCTATATTTAATCCCCGGATTATCCTCCACACACAGACGCAGTGGTGGCCCATACTTAAACCACATTCTGAAGATGCACCCGAGGACAATATACCCTCTACATTTTCAGGTATCAGTTGCAAGGAAAAAATCCCTCCTGACCGTTTTCATTTTACGACACAGCCCAACAAGTATCCTAAAGTTGTCACTTACAATTATCTTTAGTGTTTGTCCCCCCACTTCGTTCTTTCTGTGTTTTATTCTTCAGTGGTTTAGACTAAGAGTTCTTGGTAATGCAATCCCCCCATTGCGCACTACAGTGTTGTGATGCCTCCTGTCTGTCACAGAGCTCTGGTCGCTGTCACAGGAGCACATTGTTATTTTGGAAGTAGCATGTGTTTGTCTAACTGAGGCTCGAGTTTCCTGGTCCTCCAGTGCGACTCCACTTGCTTTGGTCTGTAAAGGAGCCATGACGGATGGCGACCCCAGCAGCCGCTGTGTGAACCACCTCCTCCCCTCCCCTCCATTACCCAATCCAGACATTCCCGTTCTTATTTACGAGGGCCAAGACGAACAGCAGAGGTGTGCAGCGCTGGTAGCTGCGGTTAAGTGGTCAGATTTCAGTTACTTGAGGCTAATTTAACTTGGAGCGGGTGTCCAGGTTAAATATTGTTTATGTGAGGGCAGTTTTACCTTTTCCTGAACTAATACAATGATGTGGACTGTTCTCGCATGGAGACCAAGAGGGTGAAGATTCTGCTTCTTATTTTGGTTTAGACATTCATCACAGGTCCAAACCTAAGTCTCTAAAATGTAGACCACAAGAACCTTCATACCCAAATTCTTCTTGTAAAGAAGACAAAGTAATAACTTCCTAATGTACTGATAACATAAGGATATAGTTTTTATTTTTCATAGTGTACTTTGGCACCGAGAAGGAAATTGAGTCCGATTGGTCAAGATGGAATCTTTACTCTGTAAGTGAACGTGAATCTGCCATGTTATGCTTCATTTGATAATTGATAGAGCGGGTTAATTGCCTTGATCAAAGGTCAGGCGATTTAGTATTCTGAGGTTAGGCTGTAGGATTTGAATTGGACACGTCGAATGTTTATAAGATGAAAACCTAATGCAGTCATGGGACTCTGGCCAATTAAGAACATTAAGAATGTTTTATTCTAATCGACAGTGATATCGGTTGCAGACATCCACATTAAGCCTGATGAATATTCATGAAATCTCTTCTCCAAGCCTATCGAGCGCATATTAATTTCAGAAACGTGTGTCTGGAGTCCAGAGACGTGATCACATTTCCCACTAGCATCAATCCTAATATGCAGATGAATGCTCTTTTAAACCTCACACGGGCCACTGAGGTACATTTGATATTTCATTCATGTGAACGACTTGGAAAAAAAAGAAAGGAAAAGGAAATGGCTAAAACAAACAAAAATACCCACAATGCCCCAGTGTGAACTCTCCGGAGGTTGTGCATAATTACCCTGCGGAGCACCTTACCTGCGCACCTCTCGCCGTCTGTCAGCGCTGCATACAGACACACAGGACCACAGGCACACACACACACACACACACACACACACACACACACTTTTTCCTCTCATACACAGTCACATAACCCTCCTTTCTCTTTTCTCTTGCTCACACACATACACACACTCACCAACACACAGACCAGCGCATCAGCAAAGAGCATTGCGGCTCTGCGGCCGACCACGGCGTCCACAGGGGAGAAATCTTCAGCTCATTTCTGACCCAGGCTGCCGAGGTGTTAATTGCCCTCCTGAGTTGGCAGAATTTTCAGGGTAAAAGGTGCTATCCTTGATGGATCAGCACTGTTGCCACCAGTGACTGATTCTTTCAACTTGGATGTGTACCGTGCATATCCTATATCTCATTAAAACAACCTGCAGGATGAGGAAAGGCGGGGTGTAAGGGGGGCTTTTATGTGTTTGCAAATGCACACTTATGGTATAATTTCATCGAACTGTGAAGACAATTAAAAAACAACAATTTCGAAATCTGAACATTTTAACATGAGTTAAAATGTGTTTCCCTCAGCAATAGCTTAATTGACTCAAAAGTCATCTACATGGCCAGACTTAGAGATGTGTTATGTAAGTTCCAGCCACCCAGTCCTGCTGAATGGAGGGCAGTATTTCACCTTATAAATGTCGGTCTACTACTGTGCCCGTACAACTGCAGTTTACAGTCATCAGTCATAAATAAAGGCAACTTATAACTGACAGCACAGCAAGAATACAGCAGGTCAAAAAAAGGCTGCTATCTTATGATCTTCACGTGTGGCATTTTTGTATAATGTACTTTAAAGCTCACTTAGCTCAGTTTTAGCAGCGCCACAGTAACAAGAAAATAGTCAAATCATGCCAAGTTTATCGCGAACTATAACCTTACAGTTTGTGTTGTCATTAGTTGCACTAAAGTTATGTTTTTGTCCCCAAGAGTTGTCTAGAGTGTTGGAAAGCCGCACCAATATTTACTCTAGTTTTGCTTGTTTTTACATTGCTTCTTTTCTTTGGAACGTTGCTTCTACTTGTGATGAGGATAATGGTCATTTTCCTGGAGCTTCTTCCATTGCTGTGCCTCTTACGCACTCACTTACTAATTCCCTGAGACTGAAACTTCTACATTGTACACATTGACTCTTTGCTCCGGCCAGCTCAACTTCTTTATCCTCTCCTGCGGCACACTAGAGGCTACAGTCAGGCCAGGATGTATTATTACAGAAGATACAGCCTGTCCCTGGCTGCTTAGCAGTGGATATCTCTGCAGTGCGATACATAGGCATCTTGGAAATAACGTCAAAGGTGTTACTTCTTCACACTGTTGATAGGGTTAGTTTATTTTTGGAGTGTTTTAATCTAAAATTATGTCCAAATCTTACATAATGCACCTTTAAGGATAAACCTGAGACCTTAAAAAAAAAATATGCCCCTTGTAAAATATTTGTATGTGTTACTTTATGTCTTGAGCCCTAGAAACTAATTAATAGTTGTATGATGCAACAAGTTTGGTGGCTTTCAAATACTGTAGTATTCTGCAATTCAATATAATTCAAATAATCTTTAGCAGTGTGCACCTGGGGAGCGCAATATTATCTGAAATATAGGGACCTGAAGCTTTTGTGCAGTGTTATCACTGGTCCAACAATCTTATGTTAAGTTCCTGTAATATTATAACCTGTGTTATGCCACTAAAAAAATTGTGATTAAAAAAAAAAAAGATGGCGCATTTTTAATTATTAATGTATCCTTAATTTTGTTAAAACTTAATTTACCTTCAAGCACAACTGGAAAAAAAGTCTGAGTGTACAATTCTGATCAATTGTAAAACACACACACACACACACTCACACTTACAAGCTTTGTCTTTCCTGCACAGCTCCAAATTAGGTTTTAGTTTGATTGAGGTCAATCAATCCGAAGTGTAAATGGAAACTTCTGTTCACATAATGAGTTTCGAGCTTCATTCTCTGTTCTTCCATTATGGATTGAGACATTAGTTCCTATTTATGATACTGTTTCAGAAGGAAATTCGCATTCTGGACTAATTAAAGTCAAAGTAATTCCAACCTCCAGTTTATAGACATTTCAGTGATGCAGTGAGGAATATTGTTTAGTTAAGTGTGAATGTGGCCTTGTAACAGCGCAGCAGACTAGACAGGGAGGATTTGGCGAAGATGCTAATTCACTTGAAAGGAAGCATGTGTGTATGTGTGTCTGTATGTGTGTGTGTGCGTGTTCTTTAATATATTCTGTAATAGAAATGAAAACAAAAGTCTGTTATTTAATATAAATCTCCATAATTATGTCTCTCTTTGTCAACTGATCACTGAAGTTCTTTAATAATAATTTATGTCACTTTGCTTCAAACAGCAGGTATCATAATTTGTACAAAATATCCTTACGATACAAAATATCCTTGAGCACGTCTGTGTGTGTGTTAACGTTTTTAACTGTATCTTAGTCTGCAGTTTAGCAGTCGGTGTGATGGGTTTATATTTGTGCAATTATGAATATGTTGAACACAAATATATTCTTGTGTTTATATGCGTGTGTGTGTGTGTGTGTGTGTGTGTAAATGTAGCGTTTGATGAACTCATTCACACCATGTGTCCATGTCCGTACAACTGAAAAGGAAATCACAGAGTCCATGAACAACTGTGTCTTAGTCTCTCTCTCTCTCTCTCTCTCTCTCTCTCTCTTTCTCTCTCTCTCTCACACACACACACACACACACACACACACACACACAAAGCAGTCTAATAATAGACAGCACATTGCACAATGTGCCTGCCTTTGTCTATTCGTCGAAAACAGTTTAATCAAACCAAACTTTTTTTTCATACAAAAAAAGTGTTGAAAACTTTATCGGCAATATGTCCTCATACCTAAAAGACAAAGATGGTTGTTTATCAAGGTATTTTAAAATGACACATGTTCATTCTGATGTCCTTCCTGCGAGATTGCAGTTGTTCTTAAGAGAAAACAGTGGTGCATTTCCATCCACCTGTTTTTATGTGAATTTTTTATTAAAAAAAGGGGGGTGAAAATGCCAAAAATCTTGAAACATCACAAAGGTGGAAAAGTTGTTATATCAATAAAAGGTGCATGTGACTCAGTGCAATGTAAGTAGATTCAGTAATAAAATGATAATGTACAATAATGTACTGTTATTACAAGAGCCACTGCAAGCTGTTTTCAATGCGTCTAGACGGAATCTAACGTGCACACAGTCATTACTGAACTCTTCCAAGAGCCCATAGCTGTGATATTGCTTGTTTAAAAGTGTCTTTACATTGCTCTGTGCGCTCTCCGTTATTAAGCAACCATTGTTTTCCTTGTTATGCCCTCTCGTTCTGCAGTGGTATATTGGCACCTAACTGAAATATTAGCGCCACCTACTGCATGCCTCAATAAACCAACTCCTAATATTCACATAACAGCAGTGGTTGGAGAATCGCATAAATTTACATTTTCTTTTAGTGATTTTCAGTGAATTGGATTAAAGTTTGTACTAAATATGGATGAAAACACAACAGATAATTGTTGGGCAGAAATAAGATACAAACCCTGGCCCCTCCACACGCATACTTTTTTTCAGTGCTGTAGGAACTCAACAACTTTTTCACTTAATGTAAACATAAGTTGGTTTGAGCTGTTAAATGTGCCTGTATCAGTTTTCCGCTGAGAACTGTTTCTCGCAGTTTATTGAAAATATAGACAAACAAGGATGCGGTTAGGGGTGGCAGTCTATTTGTGAGCATGGTGTGAACATGTACAGCATCATGTTGATGGATTAAACGATCATTTGATTCATGGTGGTGTTATCTGCTTTGAGCCCCATTGGTTAGTGTATTAAAAAGGAATTACATTAATTCCGATGAGATATTATAAAATCGCTTTTAATTTATACTTTTTTCACATTTATGCACAAGCATGGGGGGAAATGGATATAAACAAATTTGGTGTGTAGCATTGGAATTTTTTTTTTGTTGTTTTTTTTTTTCAAACTGTTCTTCATCTATTGCTAAGAATACAGCCACATATAGCCCATACAGATGTTCAGCACATTTATACAACACACCCACATACAAACAGATGTCATTACGCATACAAATGTATAAACACAAAACCCACATACACACAAATATAGAGACAGACAGATGCACAGATGTCTGTGTTCACACACACACACACACACACACACACACACACACACACACAAATGCAGGATTAACATAATAATTTGCATGGGCGGTATTATATGCAGTTCTTGCCTATGCCATTCAATAGTCTGGCAGAAAAAATGGCATCTTTGAAACCACACATATATTTTCAGATCAATTTAATTATTGCTTCAATAAAAACACATCCTTCAAATTTTCAGCTTCAGTTTCACATTTTACAAAACTGCACCAAAACCAGTGAGTGACAACCTTTAATTTAGTTGGAAATGAGAACAAAATGCAGCTGTAAAATATCCCAAATGTTTACAGAAATTCTTTCCCAGGACTGATGTCAAATATTAACCATTCCTGTTTTTTTCTTTTTTCCCCCCCCTTCCTCTGTCTGAAGCCTCTTTTTTCCAGCTTGACAGGAATCCCACACGTAATCTGGTCTGGGTGTCACTGAAAATACTCAACTATTTGGTTAGTTAATGGCCTTAACTTCTCTGAACTTACTCCAAAGATTTAGTGAAATGATTAAATGAAGTGAAAGTACATAGGGCTATAAGAGGAAACAATGCTTTTTATGTTCTACAGCAATCATAAGTAATAATTGTACTCGGCTACATGCATGAATGAGGAGTTATACATTATTTTTAATATATTCAAATTATATATATATAATTATATGTATTATACGTTGTTGTACATTTTACATTATAGAATACTGAAAGATGATACATTTACTCAACATTGACACATATTTATACAACATTCATGCAATATTCATTCAGGCCTTGAGGATACTTTTTGTCTGATATGATTGATTTAGGTGAGAAATTAATCCATGGTTCACCCAAGCTTAGCAAAACATGAAAAATTGACAGAAAGAACGTGTAGCCCGACAGGAATATTCAGATTTAATTGTGTGTAATTGTCCAGTCAGAATCGTTTAATCCACCAACCAAAGTAGTTCAGTTGTTATGAATGATGCTTTGATGAGCAGTTTCAACTGCAGTCCTACAGTATTGTGAAAGCACCTGTTTTAAATAACAACAATGTGTGGGCATGAAGGACTGTTCAATTAATCACCTGAAGGACTTATATGATCTACATTTGCAAACTACTCATTTTTATGGATTTTATTTTCAGAAAGCAGATTATTACATTAATATTGTTAGCTGACATCAAAGTGGTTTAATTTGGAATAAGACTGTTCTGAACTGGTTAAAAAAAAGATAAATTATTTACCTTATTAAATCATTTTTTGTCACAATCCACAGGAGACAAACTCAAAGACACAAATACATACATACATCCCACACTCAGGTACAGTACAAGCGTGAGAAAAAAAAACTGAGACAGAGACTGTGACTGCGGGTAAACGGCAGCCTCTCTCTTTCCTCGTCTCTCTCACACAAACACAGCAGGGGGCCTGTGTGAACCGGGGCAGATATATAGCTTCAGGTCTACTCCCAGGCTCTGTGGGCTTTACAGACTTCACTTACTGGTCTCCAGGTCCTGTGTCTGCCCTGTCACCAGTAAAAAAAAAAAAAAAGAATGGGTCTAGTAAAACACCTGTTCTACACATCTAGGGAGCAGCAGCACCGCACGGGTCGGCTATTACAATGATGTTCAGAGAGTGTGGGGATATGGGATTATGGACAGTTTTTCCCCTGTGTCGTCTGAGTTTTTTTAAATTTAAATAGATTTATAACTGATTAAAGTGTTGCTGAGGTATTTATTTACATATTGTGAATTAATCAGGCAGTTCATAAATGTTTTTGACATCATCTGTTTTACCGTGAACATGTGGTGTCTGATAGCTCTTGAAAAAATAATTTAATAATTTCAATCAAAGCAGAAAGTATATTAAGTGGCGTAGCACCAGAGTTCATAGCCACAATGGCCAAAAGAAACAAACTTCAGCAGAAAATTTCACAGGGGAAAAAAGGACAGCCAGTAATGTTGTCAGTAAATAATTTTGGTAATGGTAACACTGTTTGATTTACAAGTTATTTACAGTGGATGCAGGGCAGAAACACATATTTGCACTCTGAAATGTGTTTTTGTGTCACAAAATACAGTTTAAAGTTTAAAATAAATTGACGCATAAAGGATAAAAAGTAAAACTTAAAAAGTCTAGGATTGGGATAAAAGAATAATGTAAAGAATGATACCAACTTTTTAAAAGATTTCTGTAAAAGCATGTGCATCTTAAGAAACAAAACCACAACAGAAGTGGGTACTTCTAACCCCTTCAGGAGTCCCTAATAAACATCTCAGCAGAGCGAAATATATGAAGTCTCATTATTGCTATATGTTAAGTACAAAGGCATTACTGCAATTTAGACTGCTTTAAATACACTTGAGAGATAAATTATCACCAGAACACATCTTATGTGAAGGTAGTTTGTTGAGAAATCTGAATCCAACCAATAGCATTGTGTTAATAGAATTTATAAGTGGCCTGCATCTCGGTTGCCTTGAATTTTCAAATAGGAGAACAGTAAAAAAAAGCCATTTCTCTGCTTCTATGACGTTAAATAGACTAGTTACTAGAATTAACTGATCATGGCATTAGGACAGCAATGGAAAAAAATGGTAGTGTTATAGTTATATAGTCTAATTTAGTTAAGTCATTTTTTTTCCTAATTCATGAAACATGCATTTGATAAACACGCTGAGAAAATATAATGACAAAATGTCGAGACACACGGAAACTGCTGTTAGGAAGGCTGATAACCTGCCTGTCCTTTACCAACACAATACTGCCATCTAAAGACAGAGACCACACAGACTACATAATGTACACTGGACGGTTTTAAAACCTAACTCGTGCAAACACACATGCACATGCTCAAGGCAAAGAGATGTTTTCCTCACAAAGAAGCTTTTAATGTTTTTGTGACTGAGGTCAGAGGTCAGGCTTCAGAGATAGAGAGACTTATTTAAGTATTTAGTTATAGCTTTAAACAGTGTTTAAGGCCTCATCATTTCCTTTCAGGAGTTTATTTCACGAAAGAATAAATGTGTAATGAAGACATAATTTTATGTCAAAGGTGCACATTTAATGTAGTGCAGATATGATCCTTACAGTGATTTCTTTCTATTTTTACTACAGTGTGCAAAGAGAGAAAATGAATGCAGTGTCTGAGTGGCACTCTACAATTTCAATTTAGCAAGAAATCATGTAAATGTAAATTATATGTCAATGGTATGACTGTGAATACAATGTGGATATTGACAATTTCTAAATTAATATTTTAGACAATAGTATTCAGATGAATTGAACATTGTTCATCCATTATTGTATAACAACACTGTCTATAAAGCTTCCAAAAAGAGGGTCTTAATTTTATTTATATTTCAATGTCTCAGTTATATTATACAACTCATTGCTTTGTTCAAAACTGTCACATAACACTCATCAAAAACATATATATATTTTTTAGAAACTATACATATAAGCCATCAAAACCCCCTCTCACATAATCAAATACACAAAATGACAAACACCTAGCCACCATAAAAAACTAGTGCACCAGAGTAATGGATTTAGCTACAAAAAAACAGTACTACCAACTGGAATTATTACAAGTTCAAAGTAATGACACATCCATTATTGCTGCATCAAATTTCAAAGCACCTCTGTATTTCCCTGGATCCTGCAGCCAACAAAAGGAACTCTTAAGAAATAACTCTTCGGGGCGAATCAGCTGGGCCCTTCTATTTATATTTATTTGATCACATTTGGGACTCAGTGGTGCAGTTTGTGCTATTAACTATTAGTTAGTGCTATTAAAAAAAAACCCAACAAACCAAAAAACAGGAAAGAGTGTTTGAAAATTATAATTCTATAACATTTTAGATATAGTTTTCCCCTAGTTTTTTTTAGAGATAATAGTTGCTCATTGCCTTTTTTCCATGTTCCTGAGAGAAATCGCACTAATTTGCTCAGGGTTCAAAGGTTTACATACTTGTGAAAGACATCTGAAAGCAACACAAGAAAAGTGATGTTGCTCCAGGTTTCAAAGGGTTAAATACAAACTAGACTGATTGTCTGGGAGAAACTGAGGAGCAGAGAAGGACTAACGAGGCTGATGCAGGGCAGGTGTGTGCTGCTTAAATGAGGAGGTGGCAGCACAGGAACACGGGAGGGAAAATCACAGTAAACAAAATACCAGGACATCAGGACATCAGGACACAGCAGACTGATCTGTGTAGATTTTAGGTGGGATGCAGAAGACATGTTCCCCTTTACAACATGTGCTCCCCCTGAAGCAGAACCAATTTGTTTTGGACATGTAGTGTTCTGTCTTTCAGCTGCAGGAATTTGGGTTTTTCTGGTGATCCAAACTCATATTGCAACCTGTTTTCCTGTGTGTGTGTGTGTGTATGTGTGTGTGTGTGTGTGTGTGAGAAATAATCACTTAAAAGATGTTTCATCATGATGGGTTGGCTGTTTAGACTTGATTTGATCGCTCCCCGTTTCAAATGTGTCCCCTCCAATGTTAAAACAAAAGCAATGCAGGTCACACATATTATTGTAAGTTCTACATTTTTACAAGCACACACCAGCAAATATAGATAGAACCAAACATACAGACAAGTTCCCATCCTAGTTGTCTCCATGCACTGTGACCCTGTCAGTAAAAAGTATCGTTTAATCAGGCCAACACACTAACACATGGAGGAACACCTTACACACATGACAACAAATGAGAAAAGTGACACAGCTGACCCCAAGCTGCGGGTCGCTGGCAGGTCAGCCACTCAGTGGATCGTCCTCATCTTCATGCTCATCTCCTCTCTCCTTTCATCAAATCCAGCCATTTTTATTTGCACTATGATTAAATGTAGATTTGCAGTAATAAAAAAAAAAGTCAGGTCATGAGGTGACAAAAACATGAATGAAGGTGTGAACTGGAAAAAAAATATCAAGGGGCTCATAAAAGCATCAGTGTCTGCAGCATCTCATCCCCCACCTTCATGTGTTATGGCTCACTATTTGTCAAGTTTTATATTTACATTTACTGGGATTTAGCACTTCAAAATGTAACCATTTCCAAACTATAGAAAAAATATGCATTATATTCCTTAGTAATTGTAGGCTACACTATATTGTAGTTTTTATTACTTCTGTTAGGAAAACAGTTTAGCTTTTGTTGCTTTCTGTATTGTATATAAGGTGGAGTTGTTGACGTGAAGTTATTAAATCACAGCCTGTTGTCCTGAAAAGCCCCCGACTGTATTTGTGGCTCTTGGGTGCAGCTCATATCTGTATGCTTGCTGCTAACAGTGCCCGCTCATACACTCCTGCAACTCATCCCCAGGCCTCCTTCTCAATCCTCTCACCTCCATCCCTCTTTTCTCCAAAGAGACTGTCCCTCTCTGCCAGCTGGGTCCTAAGGGAGCTTGGCCACCCATCGGGGACCCATTAGAGAGGGGGGGTGGGAGGGTTTTGAGGGGGAGCAGGGAGAGAGACGGTGGCAGGTCAAATCGCTTTGTGGCCGAGGAGAGCTATCATTTACTGTAATTCAGGTCCTGTCAGGCTGAAGGAGAGGGAAGGTGAAGTGGCGTGGCGTGCCCTGGCTCTCATCTGTCTCTCCCCCCACCCCCACCTATCACAGACAATGGCTGGGTGGCTGGTGAGTGGGAGGAGGAGATATTACAGCTACAGTGGGGTATATCTATTTTGCTGTGGCTGAGCATTGTTCTATGTCATTTTACCTTTGAGGCACATCATTGACTGACTTATTCCTTACAATGAGTGAGCAGGTTGTGGTTCAGTGCCTTGCTCAAGGATACTGTGACAAGACATGTGACTGCTATTGGAATCAAACCACTGACTTTACATTTTAGGTATTATATTATGCTTTTATTACTAACAATAAAGAAAAAAATGATTAAAATTGTAGGACTGACAGACACATATTGGGTTTTGGGGTGATCAACACTGGGACCTGTCAGTTACAGAGCAATATCTCTGAGCTTAGAGGCTTCCCTCTTTCGCTCCTGCTGTCAGTGATTAACTTCCACTGTTCATCACTCACAACAGCACAAATAACTCTCTGTCATTGTTGTGTCTCCTCTAGTCTATGTGCCAGTTCAATATTTAAGAAAATAAGTCTCTACAGCAACTTTTCACCATGAATAAATGTGGACAAAATTACGAGTCATATTTTAATTTATTTTAGTCACTACTTGCTCTTCCTTGTTTGATATATGACACATAAGGAGAGTTCAGGCTTTTTGAGATGCTGGATTTTGTTCTCCACAGATCTGTTGAAGCTAGGGTATATGGCTGAAATACACAGTATATTTTAAAGGTATAATATAATACAAATGATTTAAAATTAAAATTTCCTGATAACTAATATCTTTGCTGATCCTTCGACTTAAACGCCAGAGTAAATTTTGGCACTGCATATTTCTACAAATCACATAATTTTATATGTCATATTTTAGGTTGTTCTCATGCACCGTTCATAAGTAATGCATCAAATTTGTATACATCCCACAAAATCATGAGCCAGTAATTTGTATATAACAGATGTATTTGAGAAGGCTGCAATCATGTAACCATTATGTGGACAGAAGTAAAGCAAGGCTGTTTAAAGAGGCTGAGCTGTGCACTTTGACCCCATGTGAGATTGGGGTATATTACATGCGAAATGTGCCTGGAGCTGCGATGTTGGAGTGTTGTAGCAGACGGCACTAGAAATAAAGAGACGATGTCAGGTTCTATTTGGGTGTGCTATTTTTAGCCTCCTTAGTCGTGCTCTGCCTGACAAAACTTTTTCATACACTCAATTTGATGGTGACAGATTTACAAGAGCGTTTGCATGTAAGCATTTATTTATGGTCTTTTATTACAGACTTTTTTTTGTTCTAAGATAGAGCGCCAGCTATTGAACCTTTCAGCAACTGCAGACCAGGTTTCACTGCACGTTTGTTTTACCCCAATTGTGTGACATAATTTGAAATCGTGACTTCTCCTCTTTCGACCTTCCTTGGAGTAAAGACCGAAGTAGTCTGCACTTTGAGCCATTTTAAAGTATGGCGTCATCACGTTTTGTTTCCTAAATCTGACCCACATTACTTTGCTTGGCCTAACCAACAGATGCCCAACCATGTTTCTTTTTCTAAACCTAAATTGGATAACTTCACTTGCCTTAAACTAACTTGCGTAACTTTACGTTAACAACATGACGTACATCGAAGGGCTCCAGTCTGTTAGATATCTTACTGTGACAACCCGGCTCAAAAGCTGCAACAACAATAGGAAACCAGATAAGTTAGAGTAAATGTATTATTATTATTCTTTATTAAAGTAACACTAAATAACAGAATAAATGTGTAAGTCAGTAAGCTGTTATGTCTGCATGCATAAATGTGTGGAAAAGTGTGTAGTAACTGAAAGAAACAGCAGCTGTGCCTGCGATGGAAGAGAGAATCACTGCAGGAGGAGGGAGGTATTTTTGGACACCAGGCCCAGGTGTAGCTCATCCAGCTGATGACCCTCCTTTCAGCACCTGCAACACACAATTAGCAGTAGTACCAGGATGCAGGGACAAGTACTGGAATGGAGGGGTCATCAAACTATGAACTGCTGTGTGTGCATTTTTTGCAAAATATTGGGATACGTTATGCAGGTATGTTTGTACATTTCACATGAGGCGCATACCAAAGCTTTGCATTTCTTTATGGTTCAGTGTTCAGGTTTATGTTGTGAAAATACTGTGATTAACATGTAGTTACATTTAGGTACAGAAACACTTGGTAAAGGTTGGGAAAATGTCATGTTTTGGCTTGAAGTACCCAGTTTGATTGTTCTCAAAACAGTGGTCTGCAGCCGTCTGCTGTTCAGCAGTGCCTCGCCAGATTGTCTAGCTCATAAACATGAAATCTGAATACATCATGCATGAATCATACAGATGTAATAGCCTTTATCTATGGTTGGCAGAAACATACAATGCCATCAACTTATTCTAGCATCTGAGCTAACCCTTTAGTCTGTTATCAAATTATTTTATTTTTACCATTTTTTTTTTTTTTTTATTTTATATTATATTAATATGTGAATCAGAATAATGCCCAGACAACTATATTTTCAAGGTAAAGCAACACTTTAACACAACATAAAATATCCCAGAGCTCTATTTAAACTTAAGAGTTAATTATTATACAAATTCTTGCTGTACTGTTATTGTAAATGTTACTAAAATAGTTATAGAGGCACTAGGAAATTTGGCAATGAAAAATAACAAAAACAAGCCAAGGAAGTTAACAGCTTTGATATTTTCTTTCCAAAGCAACTGCTTATCAGCTTCTTGTTTTCCGTTTTTTGTGCTCTGTGTGAATATTTGCCCAGGGGCCTTTCAACATCAAAAACGGCATCATTTTAATTTCCTTGTTTTGTCTTGACATCTCAAAAGACTATGAATTCATTTTTCTGGCAGATATGCCTTGTTACTCAGATATATATCAAATTATAAATTCTTGATAAATTGTGTATTTAGTGCAGATTATAACATAATGATGGCATGGATAGGAGTGACAAAGATGCATTTTTTCACAACAAAAGAAGTATCACAGAAAAAAAGAAAAATTAAAAAAAAGTCAAGTAGTCCAAATACAAATTTCAAGCATAAATGTATCAACTGCCAAAGAAAAAAAAGTATATTTCTATTCCAAAATAATGTATTCCCCTCTATCTCCTCCTTTTCTTTCATCACTAAGCCTTATAATTAACTAACTGTCTTGACCGCTCAAATTTCCCAAAGGGATCATTAAAAGGTTTTTTCCCCCTTTGGTCATTAAATTCAAAACTTTTACAAGCTTCTGCTATCAGATACTTCATAAAAGGAGCTGTGGCTGTTTTTCAGATGGGAGATTTCAGATTAGGTAATAAAACTCCATTAAAATAACAAATGATGACCCCTACTGATATTAACCTTCCAAGAAAAGAACATTATGTCCTACTATCAAATGAGTTATCTCAAGACATTTTCTTGCAAAACAGTCTCTGACTGATTCATGTCAGGCTGTAGTATTTTCCAAATTTAGATTTATTTCATGTTGGACTAAAGACCTTGGACTCGAGGTAAGCTGCTATGATGAAATTTGTCACTAGAGGACAGCACCTTCCTCTTTAATAACATTCACTCGAGCAAAGGAAACGCCCTTACAGTCAGAGGCCATGGGACTGCTTTCGTCATATGCACATCGCCTCTGAGTGGATGTTTCCATTGACAAAAAAGGAAAAACAGGCTCAGTCCATGGGTTTCTCTTTCAAAGATGCTACATTTGCATCTCTTTTTAAACACATAGATGATGCTTTATCTAAAAGTGGGTTGGAATGAGCCAGCAGGATTTTTGTGCTTGTCTCATACACCCCTAAACAGGTTGTTATTAGCCATTAAAACAATTAAAATCACAGTTGTTTGGTAATGACAGAGGTTTCCTGGCATGATGCGGATGTTCAGATAATTGTCTAGAATTTCACAAAGGGTATGCTCTACCCACACTCTTATTTGCTGGATAAAGAGGTGAGATGAAACTACTGGCTTTGCAGGTTTTCCTTTATGAATGCACAGACATCTGATGTAATTATCCCTTTGTGCAATGGCAGTAGGATGTGCACCAACATGAAAGACTGGCTTTGATGTCAAAGGAAACAAAGGGCGGTGATGATGCTGTAGGCATGTTGATTACAAAAAATGCTAAACTGTGTACATTTACACACATACAGACCACGGATTGGCAATTATATTGACGCATCACCACAAAGAAACACACACTGCCAACCAAACAATATGAAGGCTGCATCAAATTATTGTTCAAATCTCCTCTTAGCTGACCTGATTTCGAAACAGGCCTAATTCCTGAGTGTATGATGGCATTAATGAGCCGTCCCTGTAATTCACAGTCCTCCCACAAGGGGGCGATGTTGGGCTCAGTTTGGAAATTTTGTGACCCCCCCCAAATCATCGCTTCATTAAATAAAGCCTCACACAAGCGTCACACCAAATCAGTTATCGTCAGCATTTAAAGAGTCACACAGTGACACATGAGAGCATGGCCTTTGTCTGAATCCCACCATTAAACAACACAATTCTAGCTTCCCGCTGCATCGTCGTCGACCTGTTTGGTCAATCGTCAAGTGAATAAGGTTTGTGGATAAACCAACACGTTCCCGGCCCAAAAATAAGCCCTCTATGTCTCCGGCTTTGAAATGGGATCTTAAAAACAAGAGCTCGGCCTAGCCACACTCTCTAATTAGAGAGGCCCACAGATGCCTGCATGCTCCCACACACACACACACACACACACACACATAGAAACCACACACACGCAAATTACAGAAAGACTGGAGAGATCAAAGAAAAGAACACAGTACAGTAGTTTGTGTATTTACAACACCCCCTCCAAAAAAAATGACAAGTGGCAAGTGTTGTCCTTTCTTTCATGGTGAACTGATGCCGCTTGATACCGCTGAATGCCATGAATGCTGCCTCTCCTCGATATTATTGGCACACCCATCGGTTTCTGCGTGCGTGAATGAGCTGGCTGTCATTTTCTATCTATGCGCTTTTTCAGTAATGTGTCACATGATCAGCGAGGCAGCCCTAGCCAGCCTTTATCATGCTAATGTTTTTCAATTTCCCCCCACAAAGAGCATACATAGCTCATACAAAAGATGGCTTCAGACAGGCCTGTAACTCCTCGTCTCTGTCTCTCCCTCAAACACACTACACACGCTCTGACAGAGTCCCGTTTCAGTGGCCAGATACAGTCATTTCTTGTCTGATGCACACACTGACGCATTGAGATTCACGCACAGACCACGCGAAACATACACTTGCGGGGCTCGCACGTACGCAAGCACAAACCTGCAGAACACAAACTTGCAGAGGAAAACACACTAACAAATATATGTGCACACTTGTACTCATCCTCACAGCTGGTCGCCCCTCTGAATGCGAGCAAGTGGATCTTATCACTGGTACTTATGTGTACACACACACACCCACATGCACACACACACACACACACACACACACACACACACACACACACACACACACACAGCACTAAAAGGCCTTTCCATAACCGATTATTTCACAACCAACCTTTTTCTTTCTTTTCTTTGTTCTTTCTTTCTCTCTCTCTCTCTCTTTTTCTTTCTCTACTGCTCTATCTCTCCTCTCTCAGCTGGCTGTCCTTGTTCAGTCCCCAAATAACCACATCCTCTCAGCATGTTAACAAAGAAGCCCAATCAAGAGATAAATGTCTCTTTTTGTCTTTCTACTCCGTCTCGTTCTCTCATTATCTTCCCCACTCCTTCGACCAACAAACAACATTTGCGCATTAATTCCAGCCTGGATTTGTTCTTTCCACCACAAGTACACAGTCAATATATTAAAACATTATCTCGGCAATTAGCGCGGTGTGCGGCTCACTTGCAAAAGCACTGAACCAAGTAAGTGAGGTTTGGGAATCTGTTAGTATTGGGAATAGAGTACAATCATATGCATGTTCTGCATGAGTGAAGCACTGATATGTTTGCATTTCATGTTTGCACTGATTTAAATGTCTTGATTAGTACTTAATGTGTTGTATTACAAACTCCACCCTCTGGAAATATCTTGCTTTTATTTACCAAATGGTTGACAGCAACTGCTTTACACTCTCATGGAGATGTTCAGCTATTAAATACAGGCAACATATTTGTTTTAAAATAGACATAGAGTAAAAAAATATGTTTTTTCATTATGCATATCGTGCAGTCTGTCATTTTGGGAAGGTGAAGGACAGTTGTCCTATGAGCATACAGTCGACCTAGCTGCAGGCTATTGTTGTCTAATAACAGACACACACAAACACACAGATGCACACGTACATATGCCGAACCCCCCTCCCCCTATGAATAAATCAACACATGAAGCATATAATTCTCCATGTAGGGGCCGTTTAAGGGGGCATTATGGCCCATTTTAAAATCTCATTAGCAGGGCAGCTGCACTTTGCACCCCAAGCTGGTGATTGGGGCTGTCTTTTTGTTTTGGGTTCTGTAACGGGGGCCCGGGCAGAAACCTTGTCCCCCACTCACCTCCTTCCCTATCATCCAGACCCTAAATTACAGTGGCATGCTCAACCCATGCAAAGAGTGCCACATTTAGTATATAAATAGTGACAACACTGCATCTCCTGATTTTTTCCCCTCGGAGGAAACTCAGATGTGATGTTTTATAATCCGTGTGAACAGCAAAAAAAAAAAAAAAAAAACACAAAAAAAACATGACTTACACTTGAATGCCTAAATTATAATTTGTCAGTGTTGCAGTGTAACAATGAATTAACCTTAAATTCACCTAAGACAAGTGTCATCATTTTGGCAGCCACAGCTTGGCTTTGAGTTTAGCACTGCAAGACACGACAAAAGGAAGAGACAAACGGATAACCTGATTGGTATGCCTCAGCTAATTATCATGTAAGTAGACATAACGTAACTACAGGGCAATACCAAACGCAGATATGATGTTTTTTGCTTAATCTTAAGGGTTAAATCATATATGCAAATAAATACCCGGTTAATTACATTCATGTCGTCGCAATTTAGGCCTCAGTTCTTTTTCCATCTGTGAGGATTCCCATAGTGCAGGAGCAGCAGTTGCTGCTATATGCCAACTGTTTGTGATGTGTTATTTTGAGGGTTTTATTCATTAAGGTATGTGCCGATTGAATTAAAGTCGCACACATAATGCTGGCGAAAGCACCCCCTCAGTACTACAATGATGAACATGTGCAGTTTTCTCACACGGCTAAATAGCAATAAGTCAGGCGAAAGGAGGACACTTTCCAGGGGGGAGAGGAAACTGGATGCACTCATTTCGCAATCATCGGTTTCTGCAAGATTTGTCTTTTTGTTTTTCTTTGGTTCCAAAAATATGTTGTAACAGAAACACTCTCGATGAGGTGTTGACAGGCTGGATATCACATTAATTCATTTTGTTTCAAAATGAGATTTACTATAAGAAAAAAAGCCCACTCTTGAAAGATAATTCATAGCAATACACGATAGGTAAAAGAAAATGACATGTCTTAATACTTTTTAAATCAATATATGTTACTATATTCTTTGACACATCATGACTGTCTGTATCATCTCAGCAGAATTTTTTTCTTTAAATTAAGCACTGATTCCTTTTGCTTTCCTTTTTCCTAAAATAGTTATGCACGGTAAACAGATGAACTATAAAACTGTAACTACTACTCTTCTGTTAAGTTTGGCTATTTTTACACCATGTCACTATTTCCAGCTGGACACAGTGATTTTTTTCCATGCAATGCTACAGTGGAACTCGATAAGAAAAGGTGTGTAAAAAATAAGAATTTCACACCTTGTCAAAGAGCGTTCATCCAGTTCCTTTTGGGTATATTTTTTGTGGAACAATAAATCTCAGAGAGAGAACTTTGTGCTCTCCGTACTGTAGCTTGCTTTTGCACAGGAGCTTTGTATAGCCACAGACAAACACTGGAGGCGCAGAAGCATGGTAAGGGTAAACAGGCTAGGTGGTTGGTACTGTACACACCTTTGGGCATATTTCTGGCACTCTGTCATACAATATGCAATGGAGAGTGAGGCAAAAGTGCCAGTGTTAGCTGGAAAGACAAGAAAAAAAAAACTCACTGTCGAAATAATTCAATGAAGTGTAGAATTTAGCAGGGACTATTTTTAAACTGGGAAAAACCTCACAGCCTGTACTTTAAGAGAAGGTCATGCAAGGCAAGATGGAGAGGTGCCATGAATGAGGTTCTGGCAGATGTGGAGTTGTCGTTTTGTCCCCTTTTCTCCCTCTGTTTCCTCTCCTCACTTCCTCCAGTTTGTTTCAGGGTCTGCTGGTGTCTTCTTACTCCCTTACTTCCAGATCTCCCCCCGCTGCACCTAATTAGAATTTACATCTTAATAAATGGGCAAAATTTATGAGCTATAATCCCTGAAATCAGATACTCCTGTATCAAATTCTTCAGGAGTAAATACTTGAAGTTGGCTGTCACAAAATACTGTGGACGCTTCACTAAATCAGTCGCTTTTTTGGCAAAAATGGATTTACAAATGGGAGGTGTGCTGTTTGCTCGCTGCCGTTCTGAGTCAATATTGCTTTAGTGGTTGCTACTGTATGCCAACAGTGAGACTCTGGCAAAAGTGAACAAATAATGGTTTTATAATCATTCACTGTGCTGAAACCTTGAGGCAAATGAGTTGTTAAATTCATGCATCAATGGTGTCAAAGTCAAGCATCATCAGAATGCTGACAGCTTATTTGGTAAAAATACTCAGTGATTCACTTCTCAGATACCACACTGCCAAAATCACCTAACACTTGAATAGTGTATGGCCTATAATTTTCTCATACCAACACTGTAAAATCTGACAAGCTGATTATACTTTTCAGTAACTGCATTTATTTGTCTTAGCTTATGTTAACGTTATATCTAATTGTTACATTTACTAAAAAAATTCTTGATTTTGAGAAGTTTTTGGAACTTAAAAATATCAAGTTTAATTAAATCAATCTTTTAAGTTTTAGCAACTTCAGTAAACCAAGTTTCTGTGCTATCAATCTATATTAATCTGGTTGCAAACTAGTCACACACATTTGTGTTTTCTTAAACATGTTAACAAAACAGAACTCTCAGATCTTCTTGTCATTTTTAAGTAGCAACAGCTCCACACAATTAAGTACATACAGCTACAATTTAAGAGATTAACAGTTAGATTTAAAGTAAATACAAATGAGCAATAATAGTCATATTTAATTTCCATTTTCAAGGCAGTCGGTCTCCAAAATGATCTTAAGTAAGATCAACTTGTAAGATTTTACATTGAATAAATTGCATTTAGTAGAAGCTATATTTCTAAACAAAAACTAAATAAGCAGGATTATGCCATGGTTGTTAAAGTGAAATAATATCTATATTGTTATAGTTATATAGGCTGTTTATGTATTTAAGTCAGCCAGCCATATGCCCCTTTTTGCTTTGCAGTCACGAAACAAAATTTAATTAGATTATTTGACTTTTGACAGAGGGTGGTGTACTTAGCTTGCTAGGGTAATATTAAAGTAATAAAGTGGGCATTCTGAATATTGCTGCGTGACATTTAAGGTTAAAAAAAATATAACTTTCATTTCCAAACACTTCCTTCCTTAAACACACTCTCTATGACTTAATTTCTACACACACCTTATAAACCACCTAGGCTGTGTCTCCTTTCCCCAGTATTTTTTTGCATGTCCTTGCCATGTTAAATGCAAAAAGAGAGAGAACAAGGAGAACATCAGATATCAGCACTGCTGCGTCCTTCCTCTACCAGATCCCGCAAGATCCACAGATAGACGTGAGGCTGACGGAGAGAGTATACGCCCCAGACAGGATATTAGAATGGACGTTTCCTTCTTCTGTACGCCACAGGCAGGGCCCTCTCCCACTTGTCTTCTCTGTAGAAAGACACAGAGAAAAGATAAAGACGTGAGCGAAGCTGACAGGCTGCTGGAGCCGCGGTCTCCTTCGCTGTTTGCATCTTGAGCCGGTTTCTGATTTGATCCTGAGAGGATGATTGTGATGGGAGCTTTTTTGGTATGCAGACAACAGATGGCAAGGGATGATGCAGATCTCTCTGTCCGAGGTGGTAGGCTTACAAGGTTTTCTGTATTTGTCTCGTTTTAATTTAACCTTTATATTTAACCATGTAGCCCTGGTGAGATAAGACATCTTTTTATTCTAGGGGACAGGGTCAAGAGAGCCACATCATAATACATTTATTGTTGTCGCAAAAAACAACAGGAGACAAAATCAAAAAGTGTATTTCAAACAAAGCCACGTGAGAGGAAAGGCAAAATCCTGCGCAGAGGGCAAGGGTTAAGGGTGTCACTTTTCTTGGAGCGTCTAACATCTACGGACATTGTTTATCTAAGATTCATACACAAGGGCTAAATTTACTGAGGCTGCTGTGCCAGTTTTTTTGTGAGACGCAAATGTGAATCATTCTGCCACACGTGCACTGTATGTTACAAACAGAAAGATGGGACTGTTTGCATGCCATTTTTACATGCGTTTGCTAAGAACTCTGTCTGTATTGACAATTTAACCACAAATAATTTGATGAAATGTATCCATCTGTTTTCGTCCAAATGTAGATTCATCTTACTCGACATGCTAACCATTAGTTTTACACAGCTGCAGGTTTACATTGTGAAAACACCCTTTGACATATTTGTCCTTTTAAAGGTCCAGTGTATAGAATTTAAAGGGATAAGTTGGCAGAAAGGGAACATCATATAACAACAATGTTTTCTTAGTGTAAAATCACCTGAAAATAAGAATTTTCATGTTGTTGTTTCCTTAGAATGTGCCGTGTATATCTATATAGGGTGTTGGTACATGGTCCATGAGTTCGTAACATTGCACCGCCATGTTTTTACAGTTGTCCAGAAAGGAAAAACACTGTCTAGATAATGCCTTTTGTGTACTTGCATTGGCCACCGTAGTTAGCAGCCCCCTCGCAACAACAAAGTTTTTACCAGTTTAAATCAATCGATACATTTGTTTTAGAGAGACTTCTGTGGCTAATTCTAAATCTGACCAGGAGAGGTTTCAGGTGATTGCAATCTGAAATCCTCACCTGCCACCAAATCCCTCCAAAATCTTACACACTGCTCCATTAACCAACTGAAACTTTATCTTTTTTAATGTTTTTTAACATTTAATAGGATGTGTTATTTCTCCAGACCTCTTCACCCTTGCATTTAATCGTATAGTTGAACATAAAGCATTGCAATGTTGACAATTTGTATAAGCAAAACAGCGTAAGCCAATTTAGAATTTCAAAAGCAATGTCAAAATTTGTAGGGGAAATTTGTGTAATTACTGAGACAGCCTGTGTTTTTCTATAACCCTTTTGACATTGAAACATCGAAGAAACTACTACAATATGATGAACTTCTCATGACCATCAACCCCACTTTAATTAGCAGCAACTGTATTTTGCTAGAAGTCTGTTTGTGCATGCCAGTGCGGTCATGCATCTGAATTTGTGTTTATGTATGCCCATGGAGGGGCATTCCATATGTGTGAGCATGTGCGCAAGCATGAATGCATGCATATCCCATGACACACGAACTACTGTATGTACAGTTGTGCACTCTCTACAGCAGTACTTCATTTGACACCATAAGCTTTAAATTGCACTTTGAATACATGTTAAATCACAACTGTTAATATGTAAATTAGTGACTCACCTGCATCACCACCACCACCACCACAACGTCCTGGCATCTTCTTTAGCACCTAAAACTATACTGTTTTATACTGTACTCATATTTTATCCGCAACAGCTTTATTCCAACTTGACCTCATTAACATGTAAAAGTGGATCCATATGTGCTTGTCGTGCCTGTGCATGTGAACTGACACTTAATTTACATAGTTAACAAGCAGCCGAGCGTGAATAAAACATGTGAACCGTAACGAGACGGGCAACATCCTGCAACATATGTCCTGATCGGATGGACGTTGGGTCCTCTCCACCCCACCCCATCCAGGCCTTCAGCAGAACACCTCAACATGTCCACAGCTGAACCAGATGTCTGTTTCTTATTTTAACTGTATGATAAAAATAAATTAAACTCTCCAGTTGTGGGGGGTAACGCATATGCTGTTACATTTTATGGCATTTTGTGTGGAGGTGGTATGTCAGGAATGGTTTTAGCTCGCTGTAAATCTGTAGTTGAGCTACACAGGATGGGACTAACCAGGAGATAATACACATGTGGGATTACTATCTGTCGGATATGGCACAGACAAGTGCATAAGTATAAACAGGGTGGACTTATGTTAGACAAGAGTGTGAATTTATGGCAGAGCAGAGTCGTAACTGGACTCTTCTTTCTCTGTCTCTCTCTCGTTTTCTTTATCCCTTACTCCCGAATGGTATGTATGTGAATTGGTAATTGCCTGATACACTGGGAGTTTAATGAGAAAATGTCTGGCAAAGGCAATCACCAGTTCCAGGCTATTTGCTTTCAGCACAGATTATTTCAGTGAGTGAGTGCACAAAATTGGATCATTATGGAGTGGGTTTTATAATGCGGGAATGACAGAGAGCATTAGAATGAGTAGGCATGATGCTTCCTTATTTAACTATTTCATTCATTTTACATTCATCAGTCCGGGGGTTAGTCCGAGTCCTTTCCACAGGTTAAGGTAAGACGTCGGCAAACAATTTAAAAGAAGATTTTTAAGAAGACGATGAATAGAGAAGGCGAATGAAAGGGAGAGAAGAGGGATGCAGTAAAAAGGATATATATTTGCTTTTATTTCCTGTTATTAGTTTTGTGTATTTCTTAAATCTTTGTGCTGAAACTTCCACTGACGTCGGCTTTTAAAAGCAGTAGCAGCACATTTATTTGGACACTCACAGATAGCACAATATTTCAAATAATGTAATAGACAATCTAAAAGTGAGGTGAGAAAAAGCGTAAGAAATAAGAAAAAGGCAGCAAGAAAAAAAGTACGCTATTTTAAATGGGATGATATTTGTTTTGGGCTGATAATGGTGATGATAGTGATGGATGTCAAATGGCTGGCATTAGTCAGTGGCTGGCTATGGTTGTACTGGGCAACTCTTAGGTGAGAATATATCTTACACTTAGCGTGAAGCAGGTAATTTCTGGAAAAAAGTGTAGATGCACAGTTAAGTGTTATGGGCTGATAAAAGTTAGAAGAGGAAAAAGCACCAGTGGGAAATAAAATTTTAAAAAGAAAATCTGTTGATGAAGACCAAAAAAGGTTATAAAAAAGGAATATAACTTCGAGGTTCCTTAAAGTTGTGCTACGGGCCAAGGCAATGCCATCGAGCAACATTATATCCTTAGAGAAAGAGTTTCTGAGGTGTTTGCGCCAAGTACAATAACTTCAGTTTTGTCTGAATTTAACATCAAGAAATTGCGGCTCATCCAGGCTTTATTGTCCTTAAGATATAGATATAGTTGCATATCACCTGCATAACAATGGAAATTTACAGAGTGATTTCTAATAATGTTGCCTAGGGGAAGCATATATAAAGAGAAAAGGATTGGTCCAAGAACAGAACCTTGTGGTACTCCGAAGCAGACCTTAGTATGAAGGGAGGATTGATAATTAATATAAACAAACTGAGAACAATCTGATAAGTGTGATTTAAACAAGCTTAGTGCCATTCCTTTATGGCCAATTAAGTGTTCCAGTCTGTGGTTGGTACGGTATGGTTCCTATTTCCTATATACGCTCCTTTGAACCCATGGGCCGGACTGAGCAGACAAAGCCAGTCTATCCAATGCCAGTGAGGCTACATAAACTCTAAACCCTGTCGATCTTTCCATCCAGTGAAATGCTGGAAGCGTTCCCAGAGTTACAGTAGGTTAAGGCTGCTAGTGTTGACTTCACCCTGAGACGACCTAATTGGGGAACTGTCATGACATTACAGCTAAATCCCCCTTAAATAAAGCTTTGACTTTGAATCTTGCTGTGATTTACAGTCTCAAGGAAAATGCCTATTGGGATTTGTTTTTTGATTAATAGTGTCAGAGGACATATTAAAAAATGGGGAGGAAGGGTCTGCGGTGGTGGATCCGTGAATGGGTAATCACATCTGTAATGCCGGGCCCTGCCACCTAATACTCCCAGCAGGGTCCAAGGTAAACACAGCTGTGAAATGTCCTGAGCGACTGCACAAATAATAAATCTATATGGGAGCAGTGGGCGGCTGCTGGGCTGTTTCTCCTTCAACCTTCTGTCTGTCCGTCTGTCTGTCTGTGTGTCTGTCTGTCTCCCCATATTTCCCAAAGGGACAGTGGCAGCACGAACAATCAGCAATGGGACGAAGTGAATGTGGATGAATGAAAGACGGCAGCAAATCAAGATGGATGACAAAAAGAATGACAACATGCATGCTTTGGAGGTATTGTAGATTTGGCTTCATCCATCCATCCACATTTACTCTCAGTTTGGACAAGCTGTGTTGTTTGGAGCATCATGCTGCTTAGAAGTGTGTGAAACATTATGAGACAGAATTCATTCATGCGAAGGGAATACAATATTCTATTTTTATATCGGTGTACAGCAGAATTGGCCTTATGTGTTTGGTGGAGGTAAGAAGCACTAAGCCATATTATATTAAATGTTACCTCCCCTCAGGAGAGTTTTTTTTTTCATCTCAAATTCAAGTTTTTCAAGCACAAAAAATGACTGCAAGCAAAAATGACTCAGAAAAACAAGCAAAATACACTTAATAGCTGAAGCAAAGTTGTGATATATTTGACGCTGGGTGAGAGATTTATTTTTTGACTCGTCACACTAATCTCTTTCCAGAACTTTAGCCAAGAAAATCCCTCTTGTCACTCTTGATGTTATTCATTTTCCTGCCTAAACAATTGCACTGTAGATTCAGATAGCTTCTGCTTGGTGTCAAACACATTTGGTGTCAAAATAAAATTGAAAGGCACCATCTGGTAATGCTACCTGAGTTTCAAGTTTTTTGTTTTTTGTTTTTTTTTTAATCTTGTACAACCCAAAATTAAGGTACATCTAGATTCCAACTGGGAAAGCTGTTCCTGTTCTATATGTTTGAAACAAAGCAGTCATATTTAGTTTTTAACAGCAATAGTCTTCTTTTTTATGTACTTTTGACATTCCTTTGAGCAGCAACAGGAATTAACTAACATATTGCTGACATCTGGGGAGTGTAGCCACACCAGTAGCCATGGCTTTACAACAAATGGGTCAATAGTGCAAGAAACGGACACAGCCAGTTTATCTCAACCATTTGAAACACTGGTAAAATTTGTAGGTTGTAGCTTAACTGTGTACAAACATTTCTGATTGCTTGTCCTATGCATTGAGCAACAGTCACAGAATCTTTCTCAAAAATGTGTTAATTTGTTCCTGTCATGCCTGTTGGCACTGATCTAGTCATGACTGGGCTTTTAATAGGACATGGCAATAATCTACCCTGCCAAAAAAATCCAACACAAACTTGCAGACTGTCACTCAAGTAAATAAGTCAGGCAATGCACAAAGTCCACTGCTAAAGCGGGTGTTTGCCTAACCCTTTCTGTCATGTGTGTGTCACCAAAGTGTGGAGATCTCCTGGAGGGGATTCAGGGCAGGTGTAGGAACATTGACTTTGTCATTGCTTTAACTTGTGTTCTTCTTGTCAAGAGGTGTTGAATAGTCTCCTTATGTGTCCCTGGGAGTGAGGGCAGTGGAGGAAGCCAGGAGTTTTTCCCACTCAGACATCACAGACACCCAAAGCACCTACCGGACACATCAGCGCTGTCCATGTAAATAATGTCAGACGCACACAGGGTTTGACTCGCCAAGAAGAGATTCAGCTTGACCACACTTCAGCTCTGAAATATGCAGATATATTCCCATGCCTTGAGATAGTTCCATCTGGATCTCACTGATATCCACCAAAGTTTCTGACACTATAGAAGTTAACAGAAACAGCTAACACCAACTGTGAAAGCTGAGGCAGCATCCATAGTCATCCATAGCTTCAACTTGTCAAACCAGGACCCCAATATCCTTACAGTATCCTGGTAACAAACAGTTTTCCTTCTCATTACATTTTATGTTTCCGTGCTGTCAATGTTATAGTTGAAACAAGACAGAAGAGTTGATCCTGCCACCCGATGTACAAATGAGAAATGTCCTCTGCTGACGGCTGTAGTGAAAATCCCTTCAGAGTCTCTATTCAGCCCTTCCCTTTCCTTACACTTCCCTTCAATATGACCAGCGCCACAGCAGCATTATTTTCAAGGCATCACTGCCATTCTGACTCTAATTTTTCATTGCCAGGACCGAATCCTTTTGTCAAAACAAGCATTCAGTTTTAATTGAGTTTCACGTGTTGAACCAGTATCCTTGAGAATGTTTTCAAACCAAATCTGTTGAAGTTGTTCTTGAACTCCAGTGGGGTCCAGAGAGGGATCCTGAAAATTAAAGTATATCGGGCTAATTTCCAAGAGGTCCTCCCACCCATACAACCACATACAGTATGTTGTTTGTTCCTACCCTAATATACAGTCCATTGGAGCGTTTTCTAAATAAGCGCCCCTAACACTGGCAGGAGATCATCACAAAAACAACACGTAAGACTTTTAGTGGTTTAAACACCTGGTTTATGTTGTGATAAAGTGGCAGTTTCTTAAAGTTTGGGCAACCAAACTAATTAGCTAGGTGTAGGAAAAGAAAATAGTTTTGGTTAAAATAAGTATGTTTGTTACGTAACTGACATCAATTATGTAATGTGTTGTAACTGCTGTGACAAGCATGGTGTTTTGTACAGTTTCATTACATCACTTATTGTAACGTAAAATAACTCAGTGTTTGCTTTTTGTTTCACAGGGACACAAACAGCAGTCTCTTGAGTCAGAGTCATGTGTTATTTTAACCCTTCCACCCCAAACCCAACCCTACGTCGAGTTAGTCGAGTTTGTCGCTCTAATTACTATGACCATGACAGGTTGCCACCTAACAGTTAACATAAATATGACACGTAATAAGGTGTTGGTATGGACAACCTAACGTGGTGTTTCAGACGTAGAGCAGTCTTCTCGGCTCTTATAGTATGTACTTGCTAGTAATAGTAATTTAGTTCATAGTAGCCTTTTCAACCTACAAAATTCATGAAAGGGTGTGGGTGCTAATAATGATTTTTTTTTTAAAATGTAGGCGAGAGACCATCTGACATAAGTATGTTGTTGTAACAAGCTCACCTTCACAAAAGCCAGCAAAGCACCAAACACTCTTACATCAGCCTGTGGTTTTTCCATTTAAGGGATACGCCTTCTCTGAAGGTGCTGCTGCAGATTAAATGACTAAAGACGGAGTGACATACAGTACATGTGAGCTGTGGCTATGGGAGATAGTTGTTCATCAACACAAGTATTGACTTGGCCATGTAAATGAAATATATATGTATTCTTAAAGTCTTTAAATAAAGGATCACTATAGCTGATTTCCACCTCAATGCCAAGAAGCCATTTTGTCAGTCATGGCCACTGTCAACATTTTGCTGTACCTTTAAATGTACTTTCATACTCGGTTATGAAGATATGTGTGTGTGTGTTTGTGTGTGTGGCGGGGGGGGCACCGTTGTGTTGATTGAGTCACATCCAGCAGTGCTGCTGTGGGTGCAAAACAGCCTCCGGTATTAGCATGTATAAACAGGCTTATAAATGGAGCACTATTTGGCTGTTCATTTTCATCCTCTTAACAGTAAACAAGGCGGAACAGGCCCTGACACCCTCAAATAAATGGAGACCAACACACGCAAATTCAGCTGCAGCAGGGAGCCGAGGAGGGTTGTTTGAGTTAAGGTCAATCCTGTTTAGATTGCATTGGTCGTGGGCCGATTTTTTTTTCAATTTTTTTCCTTTTTTTTGCGTGTGTTTGTTGAGCTTTTCTGCGAGGCAAATCATGTATTCATGTATTCTGAAATCTGATGTTGTAATGAACGTGACTGTTTGCTTGTGTTGTAGGGACTGTTTTTTATGGTGAAGTGTGTGTGTTTGGAGTACGGGGCGACGTATAAAGGATTCAGTGCAGTGGATGCACTCAAATATAAATAGCAGTGCATTCTGGCAGAGGCTCATTGGTGAAAATATACAATGTACTGTACATCTAAATTTATGAGGGCATATGTGGATATGATTGCTTCTGTCATACTCAAGTGTTAGTCTTCAGAGTTTCTATTTTTGTTATGTAATAAATCATGGGAGCTTTGGCCAAGGTCAGTCTGGGGATTTTAAGACTTGCTCAAGAAACTGACAGTTCCGTATCAATCCATTCCATATCAAAGATGTTATATAATATTATATATATATATATATATATATATATATATATATATATATATATAGAATATGTGTCCTTTATTCTTTAGTAGGTCATGTAGTTTAAATAGGCAATTTATTTATTAATTAATAATTTAATTTAATTGTTGATTAATTAATGAATCCCTATTTTTCCAGCTGTAAAAGCAAGCCATCTCTTTCACTTACGTGCATCTCAATTGAGATCACACCAGGTCCTGAGCCAATGACTGTTAACTAAATGAGTAATGCCACTTTACACTTCTGTATCGGTACAACAGTCAAAAGGAAGTCCATTCAGTCACAGTTTGGCAAGTTTGTTAACCCTTTGCACCCTGGAGTGACATTCCTTTCCTTGTGCAGCTTTCGACGCCTTTCACAATCTTTGATCTGTGAGCAAGAGAAAATAATGGGGAGAAAGCAATGAGCGATGTGGTAAGAAATTGTGGTAAGTAGATTCGTTCGTAGATTTAGATTTTTTTTTTAAGTAAGGGGAAAATGTCAAGGGAAAAAAGAAAAGAAAAAACACTCGAGAAAAACTATATTAATAATTACCAAAATTACATTTAAAAAATGATCTTACAAAATAATTCAATTTTTTTTACATTCTTTCAGGACGTTTCTGTTTTTTTGTAAACTTTCTTTTATGTGTTTTTTTAATATTAGGTAATTTTCTTGCACTTTCAGCAAATATCTAGCTTATTTTGGAGTTGTTCCTTTTTACGTTGCTCATTGCTTTCTTCCCATGTTTTTGAAAGAAATCAAGCCTATTTGCTCAGGTTGCAAAATATTAAGTTACCCCTTTTGTTATCTTTATATTTCATGTCTTGTTTCCTGTTTTACTGCGAAACTCACATGTTGTCTCAGTCCAGGTCTCTTCACTTCCTCCCTTCCTGTGTTTCCCGCCTGTGTGATTACCTGCCCCACCCTAATGTGTTGCACCTGTGTCTCATTGTCTCCCCTCCACTGGTGTATTTAGACTCTGTGCTTACTTCCCTCAGTGCCATTTTGTCTTTTTCCTCGAGTTTGTGAGTTTAAATTTCTGATCCTAGTCTCCCTTGACTTAGCCTTACTCTGCCTCCTTTGTTACCTCTTCCTGATCTGACTGCCTTCTCGTGTACCAACCTATTTTTGCAATACACAGACTGTGATTTCGCTGCAACTGCGTGTCGGGGACTGCGTCTGAGTCCTTGCCTGTGGTTCAGCATTGTCACATCCATTCCTATGAGAACCTCTGTGACTTCTGAAGTGTTTGTGAAACTTATCTGATTTTGTTTAGTCTTGAATTTGTCTTGTATATTTTGAAAATACTGAACGTTGGCTGCAGATTTTGGACAAAACATATGCACTGTGCCAAAAGACGTTAGCATAAAAACAAATTAGTTAAGAGACTGATGAATGTAGTTCAGCTATATTAGTGCATCTTTTTCTAAATGGAAAGTTTGATGCTGTGTGTAGCTGGCAAAAACGGTAGCATGCATCGAGGATCATACAGCTTTTAATAACATATTTCACAAAACTGCCTACACACCTGAGAGGCCAATCTCACAGTTATTTGTTGCCATGGATATGTGGTCCTGTTTTTACCTCTGTTCTAATCCATGTGCATATTCCATGAGACTGAATGGTGGAAAATGCTTAAGTTGAACTTTTCTGCCATTTCTGTGGTGGTGTTTTCATCCATTCATAAAAAAATGCATTTCTATGAATTGAACACTAGGGGTGTACTCCTCATACAAGATACCAGCCTGTTCTCACTCTAACTTTGTCAAATATGCCCGCTCTGTCAGTGCTTTCGGCGTACAAGTGTGACACCAAAAGCCACCTTCCATGTCCACCTGGAATGTGGCTAGAAGGTGTCAGATGAGAATGCTGCCACACAAAACTGGTGGCATTGTTGTTATCAGAATCAGAATCAGAATCAGAACCCGGTTTTATTGCCATGTACATTTACATATAAAAGGAATTTGACTTGGTGTTTTGGTGCAAAACAATTGACATAAATAAAAAATATTTAATTTAAATAGTATAAGACATAAGATTAAAACATAGAAGCAATTTAAAAATAGAAAATGAAAAAATAGAATATAAAGAACACAAATGTATGTACAAAAGGTACAATGGAGGAACAATACAGTTATATGGCAGTGGGCGGCCGGACGGCACTAGGCACGTCCATATGCAACACTCACAGGCGGTGTCACTGAGAACAGACGTAACCTGTTACATGCACATAAATGCACGCAACATTCGTAACAGCATCCTAGAGGGTAAACAGCTGAAGCTAGAGGTAAGATCGGGCCTAAAAAATCCAGCCCGACCCGACCCGGGCCCGCGGGTATTAAAGCCCGACCCGGCCCGAGCCCGATCAATTAACTTGATTTGCAGGCCCGAGCCCGAAACAAACCCGAAATTTTATATTTTATTTGTGAGGACTCAGGAGGAGGAGAAAAGGGAGGGGATGCGTCAGTCAGACCCGGAGAGAGCACTGCTCCGGGAAAAGGGACTGGTTGCGATTTGTGTGATCACATTTGTGACGATGCCTGTGCATAATGATAACAAATTAAAGCCTGTCTTTTGTAACAAATTCTCCCAGTTAAACAAGACTGTAAGATGCATATTCAATAAACATTTATATCTTTAGCGAGAGAGAAGCCCGGCCCGACCTGACCCGAACGTAATAATTGATATTTTGGGTCGGGCTCGGACTCGGGCTCGGGCTTAAGATCTTACCTCTAGCTGAAGCAGAAGGATACCTAAAACATCATAAGAGGACGCAGAATGTCACTGACAGAGCGGCACTGTATTAGAATGAGAACATATTGGAGATCTGAACACAAAACTGAAAATGAGGTGTTACATTAAAATTAAAAGTTGAGTTTATGCTCCAGTAAAATGCAACATTAAACTTACACACTTGAACAATGTAAATGCATTTTTTTTTTTTTTTTGTCTTTCACTACTGACGTTCTTGGCATATAGGTGCACAATCAGGCCCACATCATTTGTATTCACATTTAAATGATATTACACAAAGGAGTGGGACTGTCCTCATAACAGTACCATGAAAAGGCTGAGTTGCAGTCAGAGACAAAGCAGTATTTTTACAAGCCATTTGACAAATTCATTTGTCACCTTTCAGCACTACAAATTTACAGCAGGTCTCTATTGGACGAGGTGTCCTGGTTTGAAATATGCCACATGCAAGGATAATGGCGATTGTCAAAATGGTGGACAGGTTATGAGATCTCCATTCATTAAACGCTATCAGTCGTTTCTGAAGAACCCATTTAGATGAGCGTGCTGGAGACAATGCAGCATGTCATTGTGATAGGTCCCATCTCGCCTTTTTAGTGCTTTGCTGAAACAAAGACAGGATTAAGAGCATGGATTGAAATGGTAAACCACAGTCAAATACATTTGTTACTCTTACACGGCGCAGTCTCCGCGCTCCCTGCGGCGACCTGCTCCGAGTTATTTATGATGTTGAAATTAATCTCACTTAGCGCGATGGGCTCTCAAAGAGGGGCCCTCCTTCTGAGTCGGCCGCCGAGCGAGGGATGAGGGAGAGATTGAGGAGTGAAGAGAGAGCGCAGAGCCACCAAGGACTTATTCAAATCCTCCCTCATAGATTAGCAATCGCAGCTTGACAAGCCGCCCTGCAAGTTATTATTTATATAATTTTTTTTTTTTTTTTGAAAATCGAAGCTGTTTCTTACTAACATGTCAGAGACAGGGGGTAATCCGTTTGGAATTTACGAGTGATGAGACAGGAGACAAACTCGCCAGCGTGTCACAGAGTACCGAGGATGCAGGAAGTGGAATATGCAAATGAGGTCTGCAGGCTTTAAAGCAGCTGTCTGTTTGATTGCCGCTCTCTGGCATTGTTTGCCTATGATGGATGAAGGCTTTCATTGCAGGGGCCCATTAGGAGTACAAATATTGTGATTTATTATTACACATGATCTTTGATTGTGAATTGATGTGAGGCTCTTTAAACATATGGTGGGGTATATATATATATATGTAGATGGAAATATAGAACACTATTTAAATAAAAAAATAGTTTACTTTAATGTTCACAGGTGTCTGCATATTAACAAAGGGTCCAACAAAGATTTAACGAGTGAGAGTTAAAGTGCCAGTAAATTAAAGAGTTCATGAAAAATGCAAAAAGAGCATCTCATGACCAGGACCAGCATCAAATTGAACACACTCTGCATAGTGTTTTCTCTCTCGACTAAGACTTAATCTATTAAGATAATCTTCCTGCTCAAACAAACAGAATGTGACAAGGACTGTCTGAGGGAATAAACACAGCTCCTTTGTTGCTGCTTCCTCACTGGGACAGTGTTTTAAACAGACAAACAAAGCGTGCAAGTGAATACCAGTCACCACTGGGACCTCTTACTCCAAATTGAAATAGAATAAGTAGTTCCTTCTGCAGTGCAGAAGAAAAAAAACCAAAACAAAACTTTGAAGAAATAAAATATATGCAAGCTTACTGTGACACCAGTTGAAGTCAATTTATGATAAATAATGTTTGCCAGTGTGCATAAAATATATTATTCAAGCTTGTTGAACTTTAACTTGATTTAAAGTAAAACTGATGCTGTATAAATGTAAATAAGTAAAAGGTTGCTTATTTTATTACTACAATGAGACTGAAGACTTGAGGGTTTTTAAGGTCCTTAAAATGAAAAAGAAGAAAGTAGGAATGATTATAATTTATATGTAGCTACATCCTGCACCATTAGGTATAATGAGTCTAATAATTTTGTTATCACTAATGCATGCAAGTTAAACAATCTAAAAGCTGGTGTGTGTACAAAAAAAACAGTTACAGAATTTAGAAAAAAATGGCAAGTAAGGCCAAAATAGTTAAAAGGAAGAACATAGAACATTTTTCCCCTTTTATCGCTGTTTTAATGATAAATATTAAAGTGGCAAAATATGTTATAATGACAAATCTTTTCAGACTAATTTTAATTACCAACAGCTCAATCAATTTTGTATAACAAGGGAATGTGCAAAAAAAGGTCAAGGCAGGTTGGAGATCTATTTCATAGCCACACTCACCCTAAAGGATTTCAATAAACCAACTGGCTCATTAAAGCTGGGACCCTCACAGAATATGTTGGCATCATTTGGAGGCCTCAGCTCCGTGACATTTATAAATATTTGACAACAGATGAGTGGGCTCCGTGGGATGCCACTCCAAGCACCACTAACACGTCTGCTAATAAAGCAAAGGCCATAAGCGGTTCCTGCGTTGGAGACCGCACTCCATATCAAGTGGCCGAGATAGCAGTGGAAACATGCACACCCCTGCTGATGCACACACTTGTGGCAACCCTCGCAAACTCAGCCACACACACACACACACACACACACACACACACACACATGTATTTACACTAATACACACGTTCATGTGCACTGCTCAGTATGTTGACACACATCATCAACAAGTGAGGAGAGCTACTGAGGGACTGTTCAGAGTGTGTGAGCCAACAACACAATCAATAACAAATGAAAAAGCAATTAGATACATGGTGACCGACAGTGATTTCAATAAGATTTCTGTGTGTGAGGAACGCTGAGCCACCAAATGATCTCCTCGCAAACGCTGCTATACTTGAGACGAATTGTCACAAATATGATTCTGATCGTCACCATGTGGTTAGTCACACAGAATCCCCACTGAATAATGCAATGTGTGTGTGTTCATGTGTTCATGTGCACATTTGTGCGCAAATGTGCGTGTATGTGTGTGTGCACATGCGTCTGTGTGTATCAGTCTTCCCAGGCAAACCTTCCAGGTTTGAATGAGAAACAGGTGGTTCGGAGGAAACACCAAAACAGTGTAATAGCTGACATGTTGCTAATAATGCACTAAACATTGCCTGATGGGGTGATTTAGTGTGTTTTGTTTACTGTATATTTCATTTACTGCCACGTTACACATGAGTAAAAATCTAGCGGTCCTTCTGTCGGCAGCGGCTGCAGGTAAAACCTCTTTTTTTTTCTTTTTTAAGTTGCTGTCTTCTCTGCTCCACTTTACCCAGCAAGTATTTTGACATTGAATAAATAGTTGTTGAAACAAGCTGATAGCGATACAAGACCGTGCTCATATGTTGACATTTGTGTAAATATAGAAACAGAATAAAAATTGCAGTAACGTCTGCTGTCATCCATACCTTCTGATTCTATCATATTGTGAAGGCCTAAATATCTTGATGGTATTTTGAGTTTGAAGCAAAAGAATGTGAATTTTTAACACAGTATCTATGTTACATTGTGAAATGTAAGCTGATTTTCAACTTTCACCACCTGCATGTCATCATACATTTCATGTAACAGGGTACAGTCTGTTTCTCCTTGTAATGTTTTTCTGCTTTCATTTCCCTGCTTCTTTACCCCCCTCTTATCGACCTCTTCATCTGTGATTACTCTTCCTTTGTTCTTGCTCACTTCTCTCCATTTCCTTCCTCCCATTCCTCCATCCCCCTCTCTTTCTGTCCATCTGTATATGTTGCTCTCTCTATGTTGGCACGTGCATCGCTGTTTCCCTGTTGGTTCTTGGCCAGCTCCCCCACTCTTCTGTTCTCGCTCTTGTTCATCCACCCCCACCTTCCTCCTCCTCCTCTTCTTCCCATTTTGCATGTGTGCCAGGGTCCGGGGGGCTCAGCACAGTGTACAGCCCAGTGGCCTAAAAGTGAATACTTACATAATTGCCAACTGTCTCCAATCATTAGGGGCAGCCCTTAAAAAAGACATGCTTCGCCGACAGCTGCGTCCCCTCGCCTTTGCCAGCCTTTCAGATCGCATTTGCTTTAAAGGGTTCGCCCGCATTATATTTAACCCCAGAGCACTGTGCGCACTGTGGACAGCAAGGGAAACAGAGGATACACAATTTAGTGTTCTACAACATGTATGAAAAAAGGCTGTACATTCACTGGGTGTGACATGCACTGTGGTTGATGTGTTTATGTCTAATATAACAAATTTTGTGACCTTATAAACATCGAGTCAATCACTGCAGTAATTATAACAGCATGTGTAGCAAAAGTAGCAGTGAACACAGCACCACGACAATATGTGACATCTTCCAACCTGTAATAATCACCATTCATGACACGGAACAGCATCTTTATTGCTTATTGCATATTTATTACGTTACTGCAATGAGCAAGAAGAAAGCACATTCAAAAGAAACAATGAAGAAGAAACTTTGACCTTTGACCTTACGTTTACAACATTGTTTTTGCAACCAGCAGGCCTCATTCTAGCGCATTACAAAGAGGTATAAAGACTAGCTTTGTCGCTTCTCCGAGTCTCGCATAAATACTTAACTAAAGTCACCGATACAATGTGAGAAATTAATGTTGAGAGGTGCTCAGAAGAGACTCATTTGTTTGTATTAACTGCTGACAATTCCCTGCCAGTTCCTGCTGAGAGACGAACGTACATTTTATTTCCATGCTTTCAGAGAGACCTCCCACAGTATGGTTAGTGACAGCTGGGTCAGGTCCCCACATATCGGGGACACAGCTGCCCTGCAGACATGTGCTCTCACACACGCACACACACACACACATACAATCATGCACCAGGCGAACAGGAACAGGAAAGCAAAGCATCTGAACAGCCTCAGAGCAGAAACACATGACCACATTTCTGTTGTCTGGCAAAAACCTTGAATCTATAAAAATATATTTCAGCAAAGAACAAAAGAGTGCTTATTTTCCCATTGATCCCCATGTGTTTTTAGATTCATTTTTTTAGTGTACTAGAGATTTTAAAGTAGAGGTTTCAAAGGGCCATATATGCCAATTAAAAATGTTCAACATAGGAAAGAAAATCATCCCTTTTTAAAGTGCCGTGTTCAAAACATGTCTGGCTTTGTCTCTCAAATTGCCCACAATTATCTGCAGTATATCTGAATTTGTAATAATCTTCATGGCTGCTAGACATGTCAGCATGTTTCAAACTGCTGCCTAAAGAACAGTTTTTACTCAAAATGAATCATCTTGTGTCAGTCACAACAACAAGGCCCGGACTAAATAACACGAGAAACTCTCTTAAATTTGACTGACCAGATCTTTTGATTAATTCATGTTGGCAAAACTGAAACCAGCAAATACGATGTCACTGGTTTACTGTTGCCTCTCATACTATAAATATATTAAATAACATATGCATGTGCGATAGATAGTCCTAAAAATGCCAGTCCTAATTTTGCTCGTCTTAGTACAGAAACGCAAGGAGATTATGCAAAGCCCACCATCATTCTGGTATAGATTAAAATAAATTCATAAACCGTTAAAACTGCAAGGCATAATGTTGTAAATATTTACACTGAGGAAATGTTATTGAGGTTCATTTGACATACACTTGCCATAACTAGTCAACAAAACGTGGTAATGTCTCTTATGTGCACAATTATCAGCAATGCTTTGTGCCAAAGTCTGATGTTTTTGCACTTCACAACAACATCACCTTACTTTCTCCTTTGCTCCCATTATAATTATCAGATAGCTCTGTAAATTGTTTTCGCTTTGATTGCAAATGGTCAAAATAACACATAATAGATCAGTTTTGGTGTCACATGATGTCATGACACATTAGGGCTCAATAAAAGAAAGCATACTGTATGTGGCCTGACACCTACACCCACTTATCTAAACCACTTATCTAATTTTGAAGTGAAACTAAATTGAACACACTTAAATTATAATTATGATTGTCACTGGGTTATAAAACATGACTATTCAAAGTACGGCCAGTCAAGGTTGATTTGAGATCAAATGGACATTTAAAACATTTGGGTGATGAAATAAACATTTTACTTACTCCAAAGTAAGTGGTTTAGTTGGAAACTCAGACCCTTATTTTCATTTTTCCCTGCTCACATTGCCCAGAAGGGGGAAAATCAGGCAACAGTAGCTTACATGACATAGCTTCAGCATGAAGTCTGAAATATAAAATTAGATTTTATTAATGGCTACAATCATACCAAAATAATTGTGGTATTATCTTGATTAAAATGACAAGGTGTTTAAATGTTTCAGTTCATTGTCCATTTAGCTTGGTTTGTGCATAAAAATACCACAGTATTGTGTTTCAGTGTTTTGAAAAGGAAAGGAAAATGGATGGAAAATGAATAGAGAAGTGGACATAACCCAGAGGTGTTATCTTCTTGCACAGAGGTACTGCACTTGCATTTCTCGCATCTCATCTCATTTCCTTTTTCTTGTTTCAGGTTGCAGTTATGTTTTTCTATACTGCAAAGTGGGGTGAATTCAAAATACTTTTCAAACAGTACCTGCTGATGAAAATCACTGTTTCTTTGCTGAGACTTTGCTGAGGAATTCTGCTATTTCAAAAGAAAAAAAATGATGCACGTTAGTGTGTCAGGCTGAGGGCTTGTCTAAACGGTCCCCTAACAGAAGCTCACAGGGCCATGAATCAACCATGAAGGATAGTCAAATCAAATGCAAATGTGGTTTGTGTGATTTTTTTTTTCTGTAGCTGGTGCTTGATGCCCTGAGGGGCCCTGTCAGTTGTAAGGGGAGGGGCCACACATAATGAGGGGTCACGCTTGAGGGGCCCTTTGTAAACATGGTGAGTGGGAGCCCTTTTCTTGGGGACAAGATTGTGGAATTAGTTGAAGACAAAGGGAGTTGTACGCACATAGCACCCTCAACCCCTTGCACACACGCACACACACACACACACACACACACACACACACACACACACACACAAAATCCAACCACCTCCTATCACCTTTGTCTTTCTCATTGTCCATCCTTGTACAAACCCCTTTCATTCTTGAGACTCTGTGTGTGTGTGTGTGTGTGTGGTGTGTGTGTGTGTGTGTGTGTGTGTGTGTGTGTGTGTGTGTGTGAGGCATCTAGTGAGGGGCCCATAGGAGGTGAGTGGGGGCTCCCTTGCCTTTAGGGTGAAAACTGCATTTTGATATTAATATGCTGCAGTTGAACTTTACTGGAAATCTGGAAAATAGCTCCATACATTTGAGAGCACCATCCATCTTTAATCTCTTAGTAAGTTGGCTTATCATGCAAGCGGCTGCAGTCTATATTTAACTGAAATTTGTGTCAAGGTCAAACAGACATGCACAAGCAGGAACAAAATGTATAACAACAGATTTTACCTGCAACTCAAGTCCAAAAGTTTGTGCTGTCATGTTTTACCTAAGGCATCTTCTTATTACAAATGCTCAAATACATGAGGTTTCAATTTAGTTCAAATTGGTTATATTTATTTTCAGTTATATTTTATTTAAATTGATTAAAGATGAAAGCATAACATGCTATAGCTGCAGTAAAAATATTTGTGAATGAAAAGTTACAGAAAGTTTTAAAAATTCACTTTCACTTCTTAAAAAAGAAACTTTCCTTTCTCTTTTTTTTTTAGAAAAAACTATTGCCTCCTTCAACACAGAATTCAGGTTTGTTTACAATAATAATGCCCTACATGCTCACTTAGAGGTGTTCAGCTGTGATATTGTGTGACAAAAAGTCTGTATGAATCACCTCTCATTTCAACCCAGATGCAGAATGGGAACAACAGATACAGGAGGTTTGGTCTCTGGCATAATGCTATTTTCCATTCATAAGGTATACTTTGTTACATAATAACAATAACAACAACAACAACAACAATAATAATAATAATAATAATAATGATAATAATAATAATAATGATAATAATAATAATAATAATATAATAATAATAATAATAATAATAATAATAATAAATAAATTAAGTATGCGTGTTTTAAAATGTATCCAGATATAAAAATGTGTAAAGCAGCAAATTCATAAGCGAGCGAGCCACTCTGTAAAATTGGACTCAACATGTGACTAACCAGTACCAAATCCCCAACCATCCAGCCAGCAAGCATTATTGATGCTTCTTTTTGTTAGAACATGATTGGTATTATTTTTGAGATAAGAATTGTACTGTGACACACCTTGTGAGATATGACTGCTGTGGAGATCATATTAGACGTTATTGTTTATTTGAATATTTTGTTGGTTTTTTTTTAAAGCTATTTATGTGATAAGGCAGCAGTGCAATGAATAGTGTTTTGCTTTGAGAATCAAGGGATTGATGAATCACATTGGTTTAACACAGACACACATCACTTGAGTCATACAGAAAATGCACACAGAGGGTTGGGAGGGCAAGTGGCCCAGGAATGATGTACTATATAATTTAAATCAGCGTGACCCAAAATTACAAATAAAAAAAGCAGAAACTCCTCAGAACAGAAACTCTTACTTATATAGCCTGTGCCATCCCAGAAGTGTTAGTTAAGTTGATTCATTTTCATTTATGGGATAATCATGAATCATCAAGATAATGAAAAGGATTCAGGAAGAAAAACTTTATTTAGGTACAGTTTTTAAAACCACAAAACACACAATACAGCTGGGGCTTATTTCCATTGGAGTCCACCCTCAGACATTTTATAGCTTTTGGAAGTCACATCTGAGGGTGCTCATGGCATCTATAGTAGTGGGTTGGGTAGAGTGTGTCATGTCCCCCAAGCAGAGGAAAGCAGACAATATGTGAAAAATAACTTTGAGCCTCCCACCTGTCTCTTAAACGTCATGGCAGGATGGCAATTTTAAGTGGGCAGGGTGATACAAAGTCAACAACAGGTTTCTTAAAACAGCTGAAGCAAACTGAACACAGTTGGAAAAGTTGAGGCGGGAGTTCATATTACTGTAAAGTCACTGGATCATAAATTTTCCATCAGACCACATGGCTGAGCTGCCTTTTGCTAGCGCCTGTACAAAAAATTTTGTCTTATAAATGTCACATGAAACAAACAAAAAATGGAAAAAAATATTAAACCATGATAGAAAACATCTCTGAGCTCTGCAATCTTCATTTACATGTCCTTGAGTAGTAGAACAGGTGCCTTTGTGATGCTAAAAGCAACCAATTCATTTTGAGTCCATCTAATATTTAGATGGACCATCGTTCATTTGGTTCATATAGCTAAACAAAAGCTGACTTTAACAGCATAGCTCGGCTGTTTCACATGCAAAACAGAAGGACCGCTCTCAGAGCCATGTGGAAGAGGGCTTGTGCGTAATTACAGAAGAGGGGTCTCAATAGCATTGTAATTGGAGGCAACGCCCTGGTCCAGAAAGAGGCCATGGGGCTCTAAACATGTTGAGAGGTTTATTGCAATGAGGTCCTCAGTCTACTACTCTTTAAAAACCACAATGGAAGAGAGTGGGAAACAATGGTGGGTTAACATGATTGTGCTTCTGTGTTTGACTAGGCCTGGGAGCTCACTGTTTTCTTTTCTGCTGCACTCCCGGTGAGGGGGAAGTGAGGCGTAGTGATGACAAAAGCACCGGGTGCTTGGGAGCATAAAGGGGCTGGTTAATCACGGCCCTAAACTACAGGAAGTGTCTATTCAATGAAGCCTCAGGCAGCCAAGCAACGATGCAATCTGGGCACTGGGATGGACTGGGGTTTAGCAGCAGGAAGGTGGCAGCAGAGGAGGAATTGAGTTATGACAGATTTACAGCACACAGGCTTTGGGGGTTGTTGTAGGGTACAGCTGACTTGCTACAATTGCTACCGTATTTATTTTGGCTACCCACTAGTATTGAACTTACCAGTTGTTTTGACAGTACCCGTGCACAAGTACATCGATCAAATACAACAGATGACATTGCTGACACTGAAATGCATTCAAAAAACCTAATTTGACACAACAGTTTCAACTTCTTCTGCGCTGTGTTAATCCATCTTTACACAACTGCTCCATTTATATCTCTTCTGACTTTGAGCGAATAAGACAGAAATGCATTTATCTGCCCTTACTCCCACCCTTGAAATTTAAACATAATACATTTTCAGTTCTTCTCATCTTTGCGTGCCACTGTAGTGAAAAACACAAAGACAGCAGAGGCCATTTAGAGCAAATGTTTATTATCCAGTTTGGGTGTGCACCCATCCTGACTAACTGCTAAACAGATTTTCTGAGCTGAAAACATATTAAAATATCTTTCCAATTCCACTGGCTTGCACCAGAATCTGTGAGACTGAAAATAATGAATTGCCCAAGCCTCACGTACACAAATGCATCTCTAATGAGTAGTGTCCTACTTGTTCAATTCATTACAGAGATTCTCTGACGCTTTCATCTTGTGCACATGCCTCTGTGTATGACTACAAACCTTGTGTGTCACATAAGTTGTCCATGCTTTGGGTGTGTGTGTGTAAGTAGAGGAGGGGGTGGGGGGTTGGTAGTTTGTACACATCCGTATTATCTCTTGCTGCTCATCCGGCTGAGAAGCTGGCCTTAATTACAACTGTCTGCCTGAGTCACTAGCATGCTCCTCTACCCACACAAATAGACAGCAACAACAGGCAGCATCTCAGAGGAAAGGCAAGAGTGGTTTCGCCTCGTAGCCGGAGGGCAACTTCTCCCTGCCAACAAGATACAAAGGTACTGTGGGCCCACGTCCAAATGGATCCCTAGACCCTTTTCCCCTGGGCCTTGTTGACTTCCAATTGCTGCGAAGGGGCTGGAGTTTGGATGAGCTAAATCTATTGTTTATTTTTTTTAGCCTCATGGTTAACCGGTTTTGTTCTCCCAACTCTTTCTTGCTTTTTAGAATCAGCTATATCAAATCAATTTTGAGCTTTGAAATGGCAGCTGAGGGACTGGTTTGGAATTAGGCTGTTTTCAGAGAATGTACCTCTATCTAATTCAGACAGTGATCATCCCAGAGGCGTTGTGCTATATCTTGTCTGGCTGCTTTGATAGAGTCTTCATGTGTAGGCATTTTTTTTTTCTTAGCTCGCTCCCACCGCCTGAAACTGTCGACTCAAATGAAAAACTTTACATGGGAACTGACGGGGCCTCAATTAAACATCTGGAGAGACCAAGCCAGCTTGGGTGGAAAGCGGGTTGAGACTATAAATAAATTCCATACATTTTCTGTGGCTGGAGCCTCCCCCAGCATGCAAAGAATTTCATTTGATGTTTCCATAAAGTTATAACAAGGCTTGGATTGTGGCCAAAACGTCTTGTTGGTTTCTCAATATTTTAGTAGCTGGCTTTGGTCCATTGACAGCCAATAAGAGCGTCATAACATGGCAAACCATTGTCATCTGTGTTGATGAATACAAAATAAACAAGCTCTATCATTTGCTGGAAATGTTTTGATATTGTGTGTGTCATGTAAATTTTTGGTGTTTGCCTGCATTTGATCAGCACCACAGTAAACAACAGATCCAGTCTTATGTTTTTCATTTGTCTTCAGTTGAGGTTCTTTTGTCCTATCAACCAGTTTTTGATATATAAATGACACAATAAGTCATTCCTAAGTGCTTTCTAATGCAGCCCATACTTAATATCAACATTGCGTTACTGCTGTCTCTGCTGGTGAACTCAGATGCATGTCATTTGCCAGGCAGTTCTCTTGCACTGTTCATATATATTCCTACGAAAAGGAAAGCACCACACTTCATATATAACCTACAGAATCATGAGCAAGGGATGCGTGTAGAACCCACGTAATCAGGATGGATGCGATCCCGCGACCAATGCAGTGACAGGAGGAAAGACGGAAGTATTATGAAGAATAGAAGTCTGCATAAGGAGGCAGGTTGGGGTGTTGGATGGTTCACACAACACAGGACTAGGAGATCATGTCTTGCTTAAAATAGGTAGATTTATTCAAAGAGGTTTTACAAATTTAATTCAGATGTTTTATGACTATACCACTGTTGTTAAATGTTGCAGAGAAGAAAAATAAATAAAGAACTGAATAAAAAACAAGTTGGCCGAATTGGTGAGAAACACACTTTTAGACAACGAGATATTAGGAAACTAAATCTGAGAGACCAATTTCATGCATTTTTCAGCATCCGTCCTGCATTGTTAACACACCTTTAAAATGTAAACAAACATTGCAAACATTAGTTGCAAATGTTTCTAAAACATTGCAAAGCAGATATGTTTGAACAGTTTTACCAGGAAGACTAAAAGTGTAGCAACATTTCAGCAGGCATCGAGAAAGAAAATAGGACCCTCAAGTTCTTCAGATTAGAAATACAATACAATTCCGAACACAAAATAGCATTACCAATGCCACCGTTCTGCAAGCCCAGCATCAAGAGCCACTGATGCTGTGTTATTACTGCACAGGATGGAGTTCGTGCAGTCAGTCACCCGGTGTGAAGCTACGGCTGCCTTTGCTTGCCCAGCCGCGCCTCTGCTTCTCTCTCACTGCATTAACAGCAGGGAGTCGACTCCCAAAGCCTGGAAAAGACACACTCCATTAACTCTCCTACAGGACCCAGACACTGCTCAGATACATGACGAGGAACAAGAAAAAAATTAAACAGAAAACACCCAGCTCAGAGGAAACACTCTTTTTCTCATATAAAATTCGCAAAATTCAGTTATCACTATAGATAAGAAAAAATCTTATCTATAGGTGCCTGTGCCAATACAGAATATACTGAGCTGCAGACTTGCAATGACAGAAAGAAACAATGCAACAAGGTGTGTTAACAGACAGAAGGAAAAAGAAGGTGTAAAAGTGCAAGTGTGTGTATACATGTCGAGAATGAAAGACAGCAGATTCTGTATCAGTGCATGTGTTGAGGGATAAAGAAAAGATGTCATCCGTGTCTGCTTTTGTGTGTTTCTGCATGTTTGCATTCTTATGCAAAGTTTCACGTGAATGCCCACTCTGTAACTGTGAATTTCTACAGATATTTTTTATTAATAAATACTTTCATAAGATCAGGCTTATTGAAGACATGTTCCATTTAAATGTGCGTGTCAACATTATGACAAACACTCACAGCCGGTCACAACAATATTTGAAATAAATACAGTGTGAAGAAATCAGAACAGAAGAATTGGTTGCTTATTTATGGCTTCTTAGAGGAAAAGAGATGAGATTTATCCTTTAATTCTGACTGAAGGCTTGGCGTAACCCATCTCTGTAGCTAATTGCATTATTGTGGTCCTTGCGGTTTCGAGTGTTGACTGTGCACTCTTTAAATGTTAAATAAAATACATGCCATTTTGTTTTCAACAGATTTTCAGTGATGTTGACAAAACAGGCTGTGTTGATGACCCAACCCTACCCTAACCCTCCCAGAAAATTCCTTTCTTACCTATATAATATGAAAATTTTATCTAACATATATAAATTCCTACACTTCCACCACCTCTTCCATTTGACACAAACCCTGTCCTTAGTGTGTTTTGAAGCCATATTGTCATGCAGGAGTACACACAGCATCTTCATAATGAACAGAGTAGTGTGGATATTGATTTGTGCTATTTTACAGGAGGGACAGAGTCAGAATCAAACTCTTACTCATCACATGCAATACATCAAAATAATTGGCAGTGCCCAATTATCCTGTGATCCGTGTACAGGAGATCTGACGAGCTGCCTGAAAACGAATCTGTAATCAGGAAGCCTCGGGTATGAATCACAGATGTGTTGCTGGCAGGTCAAATTGTTTGAATAAAATAGGGCAGTGCAACAGGCAGAATGGCAAAAATATAAAGACAATGGGATTTCATACTTTTTTTAACAGCAACATCAAAAATCAGCACAGAAAAGAAAACTCCCAAGTTTTAGCTTATGTGACTTTATCAAATGGAGGGAGGCAGCAGTTATTTATTCAACAGTCATTTACCACTGTGACTATTCGTGCTCAAGCCTCTACAAAGCAATGGTGCAGTGAAACACATAGCTGTTATACAAGAGTCACGTCATCATCAGCATAGCTGAGAATAAGCCAGACAATACTGCATACCAAGACCTTTAGTACCTGTAGACAGTATAAAACTGGAGTTGAGGACCACCAAAATTGTTACAATAAAGGACTGCTTTTTTACTATTTCAGTAGAAGCAAGTGTGCCTCAAAGTTTATTCCATAGCCTCAGGTTTAGATAATCCAATTGCCAAGAAAAAATGTTGGCATTGAACGTTTCTTTAAACCATGTTACATTTGCTTGTTACTGTGTAGCAGATGAGTTGAAACTTTACATTTCAACAATGTTGTGGTTCACGTGCAGTTAGGTTTATGCCCTAAAACCACTTTGTTAGGGTTGGGAAAATATCGTGTTTAATATATCCTGCTTGGGGGGCACAATGCCGGCAGTAAAAAAAAAGCAGTGATATCTCAGTAATGCCCTTCTGTGCCTTTTTGCTAGGAGGAAAAGCAGTGATGTCCCTGACAAAAAAAAACAACAAAAAAACATGTGGCACTGTTCCCACTGATGGGTCACGACAAAACTCCTATGATTGGAGCCTAAAAAGCCACTGGGAACACAGCAATGGCCCAACTTTTTTCTTTTTTTTGTCTCGAACAGTTGTCTGCAGTGGTCCACAGCTTAGCAGATATCTTGTTATTGTCATCCAAGGTAAAAGTCAGCTTAGATATTATGTCACTTTACAATGTTGTTATGATTCGTATAAAACATTCCAATGTAATATATCATGGTTTGCAGAAACAAGCAATGCAAACTTTTCTTCTGACCACTGGGCTGATTAGAGAGAAACAGTTTCTATCTTAAAACAAGAAAGAACTTTAGATAATGGTCATGTTTCTTCAGCAACAGAGAACAAGTGACAACTGATGACTTCAATTTTTTTTTTTTTTTTTAACCCTGCTGCTGGTTGTGTTTGTAAGAAGAGGGTAAATAGAGTGCAGTACGACCAAGAACTTAAATCTACTTTTGCCACTTACCCAAGTGATTTTTCTCTGCTGGAAGCAGAGTGTGTTGTTCAAGGACACTTAAGCAGGGCGCACGCTTGCTACCCCTGGGTATATCCACCAAACATTTCTTTCATGTAGCTCAAATGATTGAGCTACATGAGTTAAATCTCAATATGTGTAGCTGAAGAATTATCAGTTTTTAACAATGCATATTTACCAAATGTCTGACTTTGGGATGCATTCATGGTTAGACTGTGAGCAGCACAAGCCAACAAATGTACAAAAGGACACAGAGCACAATGGCTAATCTCTTGCTATACAATTTGAGGTCAACTGGAAATCAAACTACTAACCTTATCACTTGTGGTGCCTATCTTTGACCGAGTCAAGCCACATTGCCTTTTCTGACCTATTCCAGTGATGGACAGTCAAAAAATTGGCATAAAGAAAGAATGTCTAAAGTCAAAACCCTCAGATGACATAAAACATCAAGAAAAATGTTCAAACACTTCATGGGGGAAAGACACGGTGATAGGTCAAGCTTGAGACAAAGCACTCAGAATGAATGCCTCCCAAGCATGAAATGTCGTCGCTGTCAATCAGTGAGTGAATGAGATTTAAACTGGCACTGGCCATGTCACAAGGTGGCTTCTGTCCGTGTGGAGTTTTCATCATTCTGTTTTAAACATGAACGAATAGTGATCACTGTGACAGAATATACGGTTCAAATAACAATTGCTCAAATTGTGTTGGTCTCTACATGACAAACTAAATTTATAAGATGGTGTTGAGGAAATCATATCAGTATGATTCGTCTTTTTGTATATAAGTAAACATGATGTTGTTGTCCAGAGTGACTTAGTGCTTGAGCAGGTGTGGGGTTCCACTGCTCAAATAAACTGGAGCAAAGGTTAGAAGATAAACATGTGACTGTGTGATTATAGAAAAGCTTCTATACCAATTAAGTCAGGATGACATTCTGTCATGCTTTCATCACACATTGGCCAATTAGCATTTGTAAATCATTCCTAGTGGATGGTTTGACCTACTTGGAGGACTGGATGGGAGGAGTTTTTGCATCAGAATAGTCTGATGGTATATGTCAGGGGTATTCAATTAAAATTCAAAGTGGTCCAGTTTCAAAAATTCCATGCCTGCAAAAATCCAAATGTCTAAACTGCATCCCATAGCCTACCCCTATATCTATAAAATAAAATCAACAATGGGGATACTAATAACAATGATGTTAATTTCCAAGAAGGATACTACTAACATACAAACACACTGAACTTGTATGGAAAACAAAGAGCTATCTTTAAATAGAATTTGTCCTCACACAATTAATCAAAGGCCTTCATTACATACAAGTAAAATAAAAATTGTGATAGGTGATTGAAAAAAGACCCCTGGATGTGCCTTTTTCTTATCTTAGCTGTACTATGTAGAAAATATAGGTCCTCATACCTTATTGTCCTCTACGGTGCTCTATATGCAGCGCAGTAAAACAAGTAAAATCCAATAGTATGTTTACTGAGATTTGTAGACTTGTTTTCTTTTTATTTCAGTCGACATTTTTAACTTCTCTGTTGATCAATATCAAACTGTAGTTATTAATGTAATATTATTGCGGTGCATTGCACTTTTAACTATCAGTGACCTCTGTTTTTACTGCACTTTAGATTATTAATCCACATCACAACGGGCAGAAAGTTACAGAAAATGCTGTATACAAGGCATTCTGTTTCAGTCATTAGATAGTTATGCACTGGAGTAAAAAAGAGAATACAGGGTCAAAATTCTTGCTGCTTATTTTTCATCACTCTGAAAATAAGAATCATGACCAGTAGACTCAGCTCATCAAGAAATAATTCATGTCCTGTGCTCACTTCTGCGTCCCTCCCTTCTCCCCCATATGTTAGTTCTCTACCTGTTTTCATGGTGAACTGTAACATTTTAGCAACACACACACACACACACACGCACACACACACACACACACACACACAAACACACACACACACACACATACACACACACACACATATATATATATTTTGCCTGGCTGCTTTGGCTTTTGACACAGTCCTTAGTAGAGGTTGTGTTTACTGTTTGAGAACTGAAATAAAGCTTAATTCAAGCACTTGTCCAAAGTTGCTCTAGTTAAGAGCCTCATCTGAAGGCTTTGAATCAAAATGCATAAAACAGTGGTTGACTCCAATACACGTAATACATACAAATATCCATCGAGATCGCCACTATGTGACACTCAGTCTGAAAACACTGAATTTTCTTCCAGCACATTATAAAAACCCATCTGAGATAAATGACAAACTCTGGGTTGCAGCGCCAGGGAGGCAGAGGCTACATCGGCTTATGCTTGAGCGAGCATGTAGGCCATACGCCATGGATGCACCACACACCCTGAGGTGAGTGGAGCTGAGCGTTTTTTTTTTTTTTATATACACGTCAAGCAAGCTTCACTGCCTCCTTGTGACACAACCCCTGCCTCAGAGAGGAGTCAGCCCTGTGCTGAATAAAATAGGCCTGATATCAGCACGGAATATGGTAAATTGTAGGGGATAAAGATAAACTACGGGGTGGAGGTGTTTGTGCTGATATAATTTAAACAAATTTGTAGTGTGTAATGTGTTGGTAGATAGCCTCGAAATGTTGTCATTCGAGATTTTGAAACAATTTTAAAATTATTTATAGTGAATTAGGATTTTGTTGTTTTCTGAAACACATTTATGGTATATCATTTAAGGATGTATTTACTCTTCACCATTTATTAGTGCATGGGCTTGCAATAAGGTTAACAGTGGCGTGAGGAAATGGAATGGGACCCAACATGTTTAAACAAGCTTAAAAACGTTTTTTTTTTTTTTGGTAAAAAAATGAAGAGCAAGGAAATAATAAAAAAAGGAAGAAATATATGCTATCTTTTCAGCACTTGTTATGTTGCTCTGCAACTCAAATCAAACTGCTAGTTCCTGAGAGGTTTGACCACAGACTTTGTAAAATAATGAATGAAGCTACAGTGACATCACCCATTGGTTTGGAAACTCCTGTTTTAATGCTACAAGTTCATGAATGTATTATGACACCTGGATGCAGCATTTGAGGTGAGGCCCACACAAAGCCAAAACTACCACATATAAAATTACCTAGATGATAAGATGTTTCCAAATCATTGGATATCAAATTCTGATAAACAAGTCATTTCATGTGGAGTATAATACTCCACAAAATGTGTCAATTTACCAACGTCTTTTTCTTAATATAAGTCTATGGGAAAAAGTCCTCTGGGACCCATCATGTGCCATACTCGGGAGTTGTAATTCCACTGTTTGGCCACTACAAAAAAAAAATGCTTCAAAGTTCGGCGCACTTCCTGGGGCACGCCTCAGTTCAGCATTTTGGCCATCGCCATCTTGGTTTTTGGAGCCAGAAGTGACCAAATTTGGATGAGGGGTTGGTGCTGATAGACTGGAACAATGTATCTCAGACGGCCTGTTGCTTAAAGTGGCCCCACCCTTAAATATGCATAATTTTAGTCTAGTTTTAGTAAACGTAAACAGCTGAATTATATGAAAATTCATCCCCCTTGAAAGGGGAATAATTAGCTCAAGAGACCAAAGTTATTTTTTGTACCAGGCATGTTTATTTCTGCTGTAAAAGTGGGTATTTAAAAATGGGGTCTATAGGGATTTACTCTGTCAGCCTCAAGTGGCCATTCAAAGGAGCTGCAATTTTTGGCACTCCTGCTTGGCCTTATTTTTCAGCCTTGGAGGTTGCCACTTAAGTACAATAAAGTTCCTCTTTACTGTTGATAATTATAAAGGGAAAGAAAAAAAAAACAGTAGACTACACAACCAAAACTATGTGGGGGGTGGGGGGTGTCCTGTCCAGTTAGTAACAGCTGTTTGTCTAGCCTGTCAGAATTGTAAACGCCTACCCAGTGGTTTAATACTTAGATGTTGTTTGCACAAATATGTCAAAACACAGCTGTATTCCCATTTGAAAAATGTCAAGATACGGTGCACAAAAGCTCTGGCATTAGTATTGCTTATATTTCTTTACACAAAGTGTAGAGAGAACAAAAATTTCAGTTAAGCTTTAACTGAGAATAACCATGGTGCAAGGGAGCCTAGATCCAAAACATGGATATCTTAACTTGAAATAACACTTAATTTTAAATGTCAAATGTACTGCAACAATAATGTGGGCTATGTAGAGCTAAAACGAAAGGCAGAATATTTAACCAGTTTGAAGTACTAAGAGTGCATCAGGGCAGGTAGAAGTACCAACCCACAGCACCAACAATCGATTTAAACATAACAAGGGAGATGTGGTTTACTCTGTTGCTAGGTGATGTGACCTATCAAATCTTTTGATGGGAATGGACAGGCCAATCCCATTTCCTTGTTAGAAATCTGTGCTGAGATTAGATATGAAATTTCAATATGAATAAGGATATCTGGGCTAATTATAACCCCTCATCCTGCTGCCTTGTCAGCACTAAGCGACATTCAATAGAATCAAAAACTCCGGGATGAGGGGAGGAGGTGGATGGAAGGAAGAGGAGAGAGAAAGAAAGGAGCGAGAAGGGAGGAGTCAAGAGATCAATCCCTAGTTTGGGATTACGTGTGCTCAGATAACATCCTCCACCCCACCCACTGCTTTCTTTCTAGGTGAAGGCTGCACTGGGTTATTCCCCAACCCCCCCCCCCCCCCACACACACACACACACAAGCAAGCACCTTCACTCACTCTACTCTGCACCCCCCATCCGCATAATGCCGTTGGCCAAGTTTACACCTAGCTCTGCTGCCACGGTCTCTAAATGCGATTAGTGCTTATCTGAAGGAAGACCAAACTACCTTCATCATGGGGTTCATCATCGTCACATCCATATTCATGCTGTTCAAATCCCCTCCGGAGTAAAACTAAAGGGATTCAAGCACCTGAGAACATGGAGCGCTTAGCGGAGGAGGAAGGATTGCAGATTTCTCTATTGAGGTCACAGCACCATATGAAAGAGGTTTTTTTTATTTCCCACAAAGAGATATCAACCATGGCAACAAAGTGACAACTCTTTTCAGTCATTGATTGATTGCACATAATGAGAACAAATTAGGGTATCTTTAAAATGACAGGGGGTTATGAAAGACGTTGCTTTGACAAAATAATAATCATTTTTTAGACACCATCATCCATATTCTTTAATATTTAACAATAGACTTTAACATGAATTACTCTCTCAAAAATTGCTTTTGCAGTATTTCATATTTTTGTAGCTTTCTGCTATTTGTTTTTTTATATATACTGCAGTGAAAACACAGAAGGTCAATGGTAGTTCAAGCAGGACTCAGCATTGATAGGAGTCTTTTTTCCCACATGGAACCTGTAATATTTCTGGGTTTATTACTTTAGTGAGGAGGTTGTTTTAAGCGTTTATAAATAGAGTAGGTCTCCTACATGTATTAAGTCTGATGGATCCAAATGGATTAGGGTTTTTTCCCCCTCCACTCGCTGTGTGTGGCAGCACTGCTGGAGACCAGCGGTGAACTGGAAAATGAAAAAACTACAGAGGATCAGAGCTATGAATTCCTAAATCATACATTTTAAAACATTTAAAAGTTTAACTGAATGGCAGTCTATTTCCCTCAACTACATTGGCAACAAATTCAAGTCAAAAATACAATCACAAGGATTGTTTTGTGTTGGCAGATTTTTCCACATTTGTAAAAACATTCAGTTCTGACCGACTGTAAAATAATGGACATAGCTACTTTGACATCACCTATTTCTTTTTGTACTCCAATTCTGAAGGCTCGATTATGGCATTTTGGCTAAAGCCAACTTGTTTTTTGGGAGCCAGATGTGACTGTATTTGGGCAAAAGGCTGAAACTTAAGCCTTAATAAAATGTAATCAGATGAGTTATATGAAAATTCACCCTCTAAACATGTTTATTTCAGCTGTTGAGCTGTGCATTTTAACATGATTGTGTTTGGGCATTGACTGGAGCCAGCCTCAAGTGGCCATTAGAGGAACTGCATTTTTTTTAACGTAGATTGCCACTTGGTTTTGACCCAGTCTCGTGTAATAATGCCCCCTGCTTAACTTAGTAAAATCAGCATATGAGACCACAGCAACCCATGTACCTGCAGGTTAATACTACATTTTTGTTTTTTTAATCTTTTTTTTGAGCAGTCAAATTGCCTAAATAAAATTAGAATGAAAAGTCAGCTCTCAGAGGTACCTTAGGTTAACTTAGCAGGGGGCTAAACCAGGCCACTACAAAATTGGCTGTCTAAACAGACAGCCTGAAACAGAGCACCTGGTTTATCTATGTATTGGTCTGGATGCACAGATATTAGGATGATGTAGATCACAAGATTCAGGGAAAGACAGTAAAAAGGTATAATGTCAATGTTTTTTGTTGTTGTTTTTTGTTGGTTTTTCAAGGGGCATTTCTAATTTCTCTATCATTCAAAATCAATATATAAAAAAATTAAAGTACATAATTTTTTTTAGTATAAAACCTCATTTGCGTGGTGCTAATTCTTTAGATATTGTATGAACCGTTGCATGAGGATACGTTTAGCAATGTCAAACTTCTCTCTAGTGCATGATGTTGTATATGGCTAATGATAAAAATACTTTAGTATGAGTCAAAACTGTAATTTTACTAGTGATATGTAACATTTAACTGCTTTAAGAATAAGGAAAATAATAGATAAGGAATAAAGAATAGATTGTTACTGATATAAGTAAAACAATCTAAAAATAAAGCTTTCTCTTTTACTCTTTTACTCTACTTCCTTTGTCTCGTGCTGCATATCCAATGCCTTCTTGACTCCACTTCTCTGTCTTCCTCTGTCGTGGCTACAGCTCCTCAACTCTACTGTAACGAATGTTTCCCATCAGCAGCCACAGAGACATACCTTCAAAACCATGGCCTCAACGGTTTCTTACCGCTTCCACCTCTTTGTTAACTACGTGTGTGTGTGTGTGTGTGTGTGTGTGTGTGTGTGTGCCTGTGTGTGTGTGTGTGTGTGTGTGTGTGAAGGCTGTATGCAGCACACAGCTGCCAAAAAGGCAGTCGAAACCTTGATAGCATCATCACACAGGAAAGAAGCTGGTGAGCTAGACACTAGCTGGCGCTGCTAAATGTGGAGGAAAGGAGAGAAGTGGGGTTAAGTGCTAATCTGTCTCTTTGTGGATAAAGCAGATGTTCAGCAAGCATGGGAACTCTTCAAACTTCTTCACTGCGGCATCTTTGTGGAGGTCAGGATAGCGGCGTGTCCTTATACAAAGTTTGTTACCACTACTAATTAGTCAAGATGCGTGCATAGTGTGTGTAACCAAATGTTCACACATAAACTTTAGGCAGCTATCAAAGAAGAAGATGAAGTTACAGGCAGAGTCTGACATCCACCCTAAACACTTTTCAGTGTTTTAAATAGCTTTCAGTAACATCCCCTGCATTTCGCTGTTTCATTTTAGCACTGCAGATAATTCACCGAATATGTGATGGTATGTCAAGATGTCTCCACCGTAGCAAGATTTAAATCATCGATGCTAGATGTCAAATACTGAAACACCCACAATACTGCTGCATACTGAATAATTGGTGTGACCATGATCATGCTCCGGCTTTCACACTTGTTGGTTTGCATGCAGATTAAAGCTTGTTCTCTAATAGTTATATGAACAAAATCACTTGAAGTAGAAGCAGGTGATTTAGGTTTTGGAACAGCTGGTTAAAGCTAAAAAAAAATAATTGACAAAATGTACACACATAGGGCTCTAAAGCATTTATCATAACAACATGATGCAAAACACAAAACTGCAATGTAAAAGGTAGTCCATTACCACCCTGACACAACTGCTGCACCTGCACTGGTTCCCTTTGACAGCATTACTGTCTTTAAGAGGCTGTGGCATGCTCATTTTTAAGATAGCTTTAAGTATCATGTGAAACTAGAGTACCTAAGGCATATATTGGTACCAATTATTTTGGCATAACTTGTTCCTAGTAAATGTTTTATACCTCACAATCAATGTACACCAAATTAAAGCTGTATATGTGTCTTTAAACACACACACGCACACACACACACACACACACACACACACACACAGCGTATGCATGTAACACCTTAAAACAGGATTGTTGTTGAACTTAATTGTATTAAGTAAGTATTAGTCTATGCATATGAGATAATTAGTTATTCTTCAAAATAAGAAACCAATCAGTATCCAGTTCCTTAACTCTCTTATTGACATTGTTTATAACTAATCTTTATACTTCAACAGCTTAATCTAGTTCCTGAAATTCAGTTATGAATTGTGTTGTGGTTTTGTGCTGCCACCCCAAATTTTCAGTAGCCCAATCATGCCAACCCTTTTAAAAATGCCTGGGACTTCTGGACATATATTATAATAATGCAAATTGTCCAGGCGATGCTAGACCTACAACAACTATGCCATACAATGAGATTATTTTACACTAAAATAATGAGACATCATTTATGTAAAGAGTAAAAAACAGCTGTCCAGTAAATGACAATACAAACACTTTTATATATTTTTCTCTGAAATGTGGTGGACTAAAATTTAAAATAGTCTCAAAATAGGAATAATAAAGTGCAACTACCATAAAAATGTGCCTAAGGACAAGTACAATGCTTTCCACCTCAAGTGTATGAACGTCTGCTTTTCTTTGAACAGTTTAAATGTAAACCTTTGTGGGGCTGGAGAGTCAGATATATACACTGTGACCAATTGTTACATGCCAAGAGTTTGTTTTGCAGTATTTACATTATGCAAATATATGTTAATTTGTACATACTATACCCATGTCTTTATGCTGCTTCTGCATGAAAATGTCCCTTCTAAACCAAAGTCATCCTGACTTCTATCAAGTTTTAATAATTATTCCCAAGGCCACAGATGCATATCTGTCCACAATCTAGTTTACCAATCAGCTTATCTAATACGCTGCAAGTGAACTTTGTTCACACCCCTCATGTGCGATCCCTGTCCCCACCACCATACCCCTCCCCCCCTTCTCCCTTGCTCCACTCCTTTCATCACGCCACATCCACAGGGGAGATGTAAAGCTTTTGGAGTAAATCAAGGCTTTCTCCTTCATAAACGCCTGTGCAATTAACTTAGCTCCTTCTCTTCTCTGATTTACGGCAGCCATGTTGGAGACTGGAGTCAGCCAGGCCCTCTGGGTTTCAAAAGAGAGGGCTAGTTGGCGAACTTCCCTCTCTCTCTCTCTCTGTCTCTCTCTCTCTCTCTGTCTTACATACACACACACACACACACACACACACACACACTTTGAACCACAAACACTGCATGCACACACACAGACTCATTCACATCTGCTTCTCTGAAAAGAAAATGATGAGTGAATAGGAGGAAAGAAAAAGCAGTGAGTGAAACGATGAGGCATAATGGCAGAATGATTGGATGCAGCAGTGCAAATGCATCTGACATCAGCCTTCTGACAAAGGTGTATATTCAAAGTCATTAAACATGGACAGTATAAAGCCTCTGAGTTTCTTTCTATATTGAAAAACAAATTTACTGTCAATGGCACATTAACGAAACAGTTAAATCATTTCTTTCCTGGATAAGCATTATTAAAAGGTGACTGTTTATCCTTTATCTTAAAGTTACACAGAGACACATCTACAAGGTTTAGTCCAATCCTTTCATACATAGTTCTGGTGACAGTGCCACATGGGAGTGATGGTGCACACAATTTGGAGACAAAAAAATACCAACCACGTCACTCTCCAAATGGTTGGTGAAAGTTAGAAAATCAGGGTTTATTGGTTATTGGCCCAGAATTTTCCCACACAGACAGTCCTGGCCCCTCCCTTTGAGGAAACAGACATCTTCCACAGACTTTGTGTCTTCATTCCTCTCTGAATTTCACATACTCTTAAACTTGAAAACCTGTACAAGCTCTGTAATATATAAATACATGGTAAAATGTAGTGTGATTGTGTTTTTCTTTTCTGTAAAACATTAATTTTGTTCTTGTTCAAGGTATTACAGCCAGTACAGGGGAGTTGTGAACTTCATGTAATTAAACTAGTAGTTTAACTACATTTTGCAGTGGCTTGCTGGTAGTTCAGCTCCAATCATATTTGCATAGTGATTCAAGTAGTTAAGTTACAGTTTTGTGTAGTTTTTTTGTGAAACTACAAACACTTTGGCACCATAGAAGGAAATAAATCTTAAATGTAATTAATCAAATTGTTATTTTACCATTGCTTCGCACTGTTCGCACTTCCCTCTTTTTCTTTCATCCTGACTGTTTTTGAAGCCATGTCCAGGCAATGGATCCATCGGGCCAAACTTTTTTTAACTAAACTCATTAGATGTAAATTAGACAGCAGTATTGATATTGTTGTTCATTGACGAATGTTTAGACAAGTTGTTGCATGCTATTTTAGAAATAATATGGCTAACTGAGGAATCTTGTTTGGTGCAATACAACCACCTGGACTCTAGTTTCTGAAGGTGTCTGATGGATATTGTATACAAACTCAAATCTGACCTTCACTGCACTTTGATAAATAGTGCGGCATGCGACCTATTTTGTATTATAGTTTATAATAATAATGCACCACATGTACAATGTCAGTTTTTACAAAGTAATTTGAACTACTTTATCTAAGCAACTTTAGTTAGCCAATCAAGATTTTTGTCAAGGGAACTTCTTCCATTATGAAGTTATTGGTAGCTTGCAGAGCTATGCTTTAAACGTAGCTTTCCCAACACTGATTACAGCAATAAATGCATACTAAGTATGCTTTTAAAGAGCTCAGAACAGGACACATGGTTTAAAAAAGACCAAATGTGTAAAGATCAGATTTTCGCCCTGTGAGAGAAACTGTAGTGTCCTGCTGAAGTGTCCTTAAACAAAAGACAGTAACATCCTACCTGCTCCCTCGGTGTAAGCAGCTTCGAATAGGAGTGTCAGCTAAATGGCTTAAAAGTTAAAAGAAACACTGACATAGTGAAGTCAGATTTAGTTTCATAATCTTAATCACAGTAAACGTTGGCGTAGAAGTACAACTGTGACAGGTTAAGAGGCTGACTCCAAAGTACCTTCAAAAATTAGAGCAAGGGAGAAAAAGAGATTTTAAAGGCATAGTTCACCAAAACTAAAATCGATCATATACTCAGGATAAGTTTGTTAGGCTTGAAAACAAGTCTGTTTCTTTTCCCACTACTAGATCGACAGTCACACTTTTTCATAGCTGCCAAATTATAAAACAGTGCCCTAAATTAGTATTGTCCAAGTAGTTCTATAAACATCTTTGCAGTATGTGACCAGAAATCCAATAATTATGCTTTTCCTACATTTTCCCTAAGGCTGAGAAAGACCTATGGGTATTAACTCTCCATGTTTGCTGGTTCTATGAATTTTAGTTGAGTTTTAGCTGACAAGAAGGTGAGCAGACAATTTTCATTTTGCATTCCCTATTTCTTAAAGGCAATTTTTTTTTACTCAAATCCTTTGAGTGCTACTTTTAGACAAGCTGCTAAATTTAGCCTGGAAACATCCATGATTTTAATAATTTATTCCCAAACTGGCCTGTAAGGATCAACTCTCACATCCTTCAAGGGCTTTGTACTGTGGATGCGACCACAGATCTCCCAGTTTGTCATAATATAACTCCCAGAAAGTCTCAGATTCTATTTGTGACTCTGTCTATTTACTTAAATGCATTTCAGACGTATAGGCCAGGAGCCCCTCCCAAAACCTACCCACATTTCCAAGCCCTCTGCACCCCCAACACACACTCTGTAACACACACATACCCCTGCAAAACCCCGGCCCTGCCCTTGTCTGCTGGCTGCCTCGCTGCACACTGGCTCCATTCTTCCAGGCCACGGATTGAGAGGGGCTGGTGTGTCTGTGTGTGCATTTGTGTGTGAGTGTTTAAGGGTGTATTGGTGCATACAGTGCATAGAGTGTGCTGGGAAGCCAGTGTGTTCATGTGCTGTGTGTGTTTTTTTGGGGTGATTTGCTAACGTGTGTGCAAAAGGCACAGATTGCAGATGGGTTTAATGCATGTGGGAGGCCAATGTGTGCATGAGTGTTTGCATGTGACAGCAAGAGGGAGGGAGGTAGACAGATACAGCATGTCAGGGTGGCTGCAGGGGTATTCAGGCAGATGACCCCCCAATCCCCAATTCAACTCGCCATTCCTCCACTGTGTACCCCCCCCCCCAAAAACCCATCCACCCATCCACATCGCCACCCCGCCAGGCTGAGGCCTGTACACAGTGTTGTAACCGAGGCTGGCCTGTTATTACCTGGATCCCAAGATGGATTTCTAAATGGATGTAATTGGTCAAGGTCAAGAATCCTCAAAGAATAGTTTGTATGATATCTTACTAAAATGAGCAAACAACAGTTTGTATGATATCCTATGAATTAGCGCCCCATGAATGATGTTACTTATTTAACGTAAAGTTATTTAATTAATGTAAAGTTATGGAGGTTAGGTTTAAGAAAAGAGAGATGGCTGGGCTTCTTTAGGCAAGTAAAGTTTCTGTGGTTATTATAGGAAAAAGCATGGTTAGGACTCAAAGTTCACTCAACGTTCACATGGTTACAAACATGCATCTCTGTGGGAAAGTCCTGTAAGGAAAGTCTGTGGTTTGTGACCCATCCACCACCCTAACCCACCTCCTTACCAGACCAGTCAGAACCACTTCCTTATTCACGTCGGTCAATGCACTGGTCTCATGTCAGCATGATCACATGGGATATGTATGAATTTGGGTATGTGGCAAAATAATATAAAATAACTTCATCAGTGGGGCACCCAGTAGCTCACCCCATGTGTCCAGGAAACCTTGGAGTTTCCTGCAGGACTCCAGTGTTTGCTTCCTGTCTGAATGTGATCTTTTGCTTTTTTTCTACAACTGTCTCCTTCCCCTAATTCTAACCATCTGTGGCAGCAGGTGCATTTGTGACATTGTGGTGTTGATTGCCATATGCTTTTGTTGCCCAAACATAACCACATGCTGCATAATCTCACCATGTGCCTGTGTTGACATCATGGTGGTGGTATCCTGGAAAGTAAATAGCAGACACAGAAGGATACCTAGAGCGTAATATGTCGAAACGGAAGTCCTCTGCAAAGCGGCAATATGTAATGATGTTCGATGAGAATGTGTTGACTAAAAAAACAAAATTGATGCTTGAAGTTCAAGAGTTTAGTACAGATGTAAACCTGCTGTTAATCAAGATACAGGTTTAGTTTGTGGGAAAAAAATATATAGTGAGAAGCAATACTATGGACAACAGTCTTTGATCACTGAATGATGTGGCCGTTGAAGTAGTTTATCAACAAGATTAAAACACACAGCGTGACATGGTGCTGAAACCCTGAAACCTGAAAGCTATGTTTGCTTCCCACTTTTAGCACCACATGGGCACTAAATCACAGAGACAGGAACATAACAGCAGCTTACCTTTGTGTCAGCCCAAGGCACCGAGCGCTTTCTCCCTCCCCACATCTTCACTTTGTAGCCCATGCCAAACACTGTCACCCCAAATCTCCTACTAACCTGCCTCCTTATGGCAGCAGCCCTCAGAAGGAGAGCACAGTGGCATGGCAGAGCCACACGGCACCATCTGCTTCGGCGGGGGCACGTGGTTGGAAGAGAGGGACGGGCTTCCTCCCTGGCTCACCCTCTCTATTCCCTCTACCTCCTTCATCCAAATCCTCCATCCAATGTCCCGTCCATCACCCCCCCATCTCCACTCTCCACCCCCCAAAATCCTCCTGATAATTTTCAGGAAATGAAGAGTCCCTCTGCGCTTGGATTTATGAACTCCTGCGGTAGCCATGGCAACCATGGGCAACTTTGTATTTGAGAAGGGGAATAAGGAGGGGGTTGTGGGATGTTTGGGTGGGGAGGGTGGTAGTAAGATGTGGGTGTGTGTGTGGGGGGGGGGGGTGTTTCTTGCAGAGAGAGAAGAGGCATTGTTGTGTTGGTATTCAGGGTGTCAGCAAACCAGAGTAATTGCTGGGTCTTATAAAGGGGAAGAGGTAAAAGCTTGTCTGGGGGGGTGCAGTTCTCTAAATACTCCCAGCACATGGCTGTAGGGAGTAAACACTCACTACATTTATATTGCCCGTTGACAGAAATTATTTTTATAATATTTTTTAGGGCATAACAGTGATGGAAGGGTCAATTCAATTTCTCTGGGAGCAAAATGAGACATGGCATGGCATCTTGTTTATTTATTTTTTGGCTAATGTACCCTTGCTAACACTTTTAGGTGCAAAAGCAGCAGTTAGCCACCCCTTTACGAACACCCTACGCTAACACCTCTGTATCATATGCCACATGTAAATCCTAGGAACATAATGCATGTGATCTGTTTACTGTCTCCCTGACTGTGTATCTGTAGCTCACTCCAGGATGTATATATCTGCTTTCAGCCTCTTATCAGGCGCTCACAGTGTTCCCTGTAAAGCACAGACTCAATCACTATAGAGACGTACTTGCTGTGAAAAGACAGTGAGAGAGAGAGAGAGAGAGAGAGAGAGGGACAGAGGGGGATGGAAAAAAAAGTCCTGACACCTCAGACTCCACTTCACAGCCAGTGAAGGAAGAAAGTGAGCGAGCCACTAAGCCTTTCCTCCCCGCAGCCGCCTGCAAGGTGGAGATATTACCGTTCACATTTGGACAGATGCAAGGATCCCACTGTGGTGTGTGTGTGAGTGTGTGTGTGTGTGTGTGTGTGTGTGTGTGTGTATGTGTGTATGTGTATGTGTGTGCAAGGTGAAGGCCTTCAACTGTCACCAACATTTCCTCATATCCTAAATGTCTATTACTGTTTGATTTTGCTAAGGAATATTTTTTCTGCTTACAGTCTTTAAGACAACTGTGATTTGAGCATTGATCCTAAGGAAATCTGAACACGTCCTAAACTGTCAGTTTCTGTGTGGTTGTAACTGTAACTGTTTGCATCTACCTCCAGGAGAGCGGGACGCTCGCTGAGAACAATGGACGGATGCTGAGTGTTATGTATCCCAAATGGTCAATTTAGAGAGCCTGTAAACGGTTTTGTTATGGTCATATTTGTAAATGCACAGCAGGATTATTTCTGAGCGTGAGCTTGGAAAGGCTTTATGATTGAGCTGCTAGGGGAGAACTAAACAAACATACTGCAAGAGACAGGGGCCCTATTGAGTGTAATGCTGTGTACTTAGAGAACATCAAGACAATAATAGTGTAATCAAACATGACATGATCTTATTGCTCTCCAAATGTCAACTGCTGATAGCAAACATTCAAGACCACTGACTCACAGAGTAGCCAAGCAGAGGAGGGAAAAAACAGTACAGTGTGCACAAGGCTGAAAAAGCTTAGAGAATAAATACACCAAAATAAAAACAGCTACAGTCAGCATATGAACCACAAAATGGATAACTAGGAGGAAGTCTGAGTGACTTGTCCAAACCCTAGTCTCATGTCTTATGCACTTTCATGTTGCATTATATTTAATTATAGATCATACCGGGGCAGCCCTTAACAGGGCCTGCTTGCCTCACAGGTACAAACAGCTGAATAATTCAGTAGCCAGCGTGTAGGATAGGATGTGGTGTGAGTGCAGCAGGAGAATAAGCGTACTGTTATTCAACCCTCAGCTCCATCTTGCTGTGGGACAAAATGGAGATTGAGTGAGGTTAAATGGCAGATTTTTATAAGCTTGTACAAGAAATAAACTGTCCAGGACACCTTTTGGGTATCCAACAGAAAAATACCAGTGTTATAGTTTACGAGATTCTGACAGCGACTGCCTGATGCTGTTTTATTTTTAATGCCGGTGCAACTCATTGGCAAGCCGTTTATCCAAAAATCAATTGTAACACAGAACAAGCTATTGAGCATTAAATCATGTTACACTACACAGTTTATTGCAGGTTGATAGTTGACTGCTATCATGTTCAACCAAACCCATTACTGTTATCTGTCTTTTATCCTGTGTGCCCAATATCTTTTTACACTTTCTCTGTTATGAGAAAGCAAATTGCAGGTGGAGCTATAAATAAACAGATATAAAAAGAGATGTTGCAAGGTGGGAGAGAGAACACAGTCATTTTTGAATTTCCGTTTATAGCAGAAGTTAATGGACTCTGGAATGACCTGAATGGAATGGTGCACAGAAGTGATGTAATCCCAGTGCTTCCTCTATATATCATGAAAGACTTAATACTGATAAAAGTTTGCATTTCATGAGGAGAAAAGCATGTGATTATGCATAAGAATCATCATCCTTTTAGGGAGTGAAGGGGGATTGTATTAATAATCCAATATTTTTGCACAATGATCAATGGCCAGGTTTGTTGAGGTAATTTTTTAAATTAAAATTGAGAAGATATCTCATAAATGAGGCATAGTTTGTAGTAGTATATCTGCAGAGATCCAGAGTGAGCTCAGACAGAAAGCTGTGTCTTTCCTTTTCGGAAAACATGGCTAACTTTATTGGGTCTGTCAGGATCCTCCGAGCTACTCTGCAACTTGTCCTTGTACTTGTTGTATATCAACTGTAGCATATGCAAAATTTTTTTTTCTTGTGGGGGGGTTATAGTATATACAGTATATCTATTTTTTTATTGGGATGCCCCCCCCCCAGGATTAGATATTTGTCAATCGTGTATTTAGTACACAACTTGCATCTTGGTGGTGCAGATACATATAATGTAAACTGAGTTATGCACAAATTATCAATAACTTGTAGTTCTTTTAAATAATCTTTTGCTTGCTATCCTTTAATACCTTGACATAGGAAATTGCTTGCATGTTACATCTTTTCATATATTTACATGTTGCCAGTGATCAGAATGTATTGTTTTAGCTAAGTTTATGAAATCACAGTACATGTGAGAAATAAGTACCATATTTTCTCCTGCACTAATGACACAACACTGCAATACCACAGAGTGTAATTTTACAGTACAGGCACTATTTGGAAAAATAGGCTACCAACACAATATCGAAATAAAGAGGTTGCTTGTAGTAGCTTCTTAATGTTTCCAGCTGCTGTCTCCGCTGGCTGTGTTGAAAGGAGGCTTTGGATGCACAGCAGGAGTCAGCAGTGGTGGGAATGTGTTGTGCACTCCTTAGTGGTTCCCGCTGAAACTTTAGAATGAGAAGGAAAACTTTGGATATGCGTGCCGTCATCTTTCCCATCAAAGAAAGCTGCCAGCTGGTGACAGGAAAAAAAAAGTGAGACTTTGCCTATGGTATGTGGGAAGTAACTCCACGCTAGGTGTTTAAATTCAGGTCAGACATCGGCAGGAGGAACTTCATGGGGATTTAACACCACACACGATCTCCAAAAATAGGATGCCTTACTTTTTTTATGGTGTTTACCAAATCAGATCTTGGCCAAGCCAAAAGAAAACTTTAGTTTAATTAGTTAATTTCAGAGTGGTAAATGTGCCAACATTTGTCAGCCTGATCTAATTAATGTGTCTAAATTTTGATCTTTAATGGAATTTAGCTGGCTTTGCAAAATTCCAGTACAAGATGCATAATTTAGTTATTAAAATGTAGGAAGAAAATGAGAGGAAATGGGCTGTGTTAGAAAATACAGATGGTAATGGGACAGATAGTTAAGAGGTTACATGTAGATGGTGTGGGGGTGTGGGGCTGGAGTGACAGATAAAGAAAAAAGAGAAAGAGAGAGAAAGGAGTGGATGCAATGAACAGGAAGCATCCGGAATGAATTCCCAGAGATGGCCACGCATGGCTGGGCTGAACTGGCCTGGATCCGGGAGGTGGAGGTTGGGTGGGGGGTTGCGAGGCTCCTGCACGTCCAGCTGGACAGAAAGAGAGAGACAGAAAGACGACATAGTGAAAGAGAGAGAGCGAGAGAGGCCCCCGGGCGCTGACAGGTGTAGCCCTCCACTCCAGCTGAGGCCTCACAGCTGACCTGGATCTCTGGATATTTCTATGTCTCTCTCTTGCTCTCTCTCTCCCCTTGTCAAAACACATGCTTTAACTCGGGTTAAAGCATGAGGGTTACACACATGACAAGCTACGGTAAGTTACACCATGTTCCCTATTTTTCATTTAATACGGCAAGTCTCCCAACCAGGCTGCAGCGAGGCCACAATTCATCACACAATTGCCTGGAGTTAAAAACTAGCACCTTTTGTTAAACACTTTAAAAAAAGTCTCCCTTCATCCTACATCTTATAGCAGCTAATTATTAAAACTTGACTGACGCAGTTTAGGCGTAGTGTAGAGCACACCGACGCTTAACAAGGCAGTTAGCGTTCCACAAGCAGGAAGTGAGTAAACCATTGTTTTTTTCCTCAGAGCAATTCCTTCAAGGATCAAACACAATGTAGCAGCAAGCATCCACAGTGGTAAAAAAAGTGGGTCTCCTACAATGGTTGGATCTGTACGTCTCATGAAAACAACAGTCTGAGCAAAAACAAAGAGACTCCTTTTCATTTTTGGCTTGGTAGACAATGGTGAGCAATAGGGCTGGGTGTTAAATTACAATGCCAGTACCAATACCACTTCCCTTATAATTATACTAATAAAGTACTTCATTTTATTTTTTTCCTTCTACATTCAATACCCATCATGTGAATCGAAGCATTCAGTTGTGTAAAAAAAACACTTACACGCCTCATTTTATGATTTGAATGAAAATAAATTCTGAAAGTTTTCAAATTAATAAAACATATATCAAATAACTGTACAAATAACTCCACCAAATACTCCAGACAGGATGGGTTGTAGCTGCTGTGGTTGTAGGCAAATCTTCTCATTAAATCGAACAACGTTTGCAGTGATTAGATGTGAGCAAAACCATACAAATCTTCATTAATTATCCATATCTGTTTATCCTGATACAGGGTTGTGAGGGCTGGAGCCTTTCCCAGCTCACATCATACCAGAGGTGGGGTACACTCTGGACAGCTCGCCAGACTGACCATACACAGACAAATATTCATGTTCACAGTCACACCTACAGGCAATTCCGAGTCAGCAATTAACCTGAATGTCTTTGGACTGTGGGAGGAAGCCAGACAACGTGGAGAAACCCACGCTGACAGTAAAAGAACACATAAAATCCACACTTTTTTTTCTTTTCAGATCTGGGTAAAAAAGTATCAAATGCAGGTATCGTATGACTGAAAAAGGTTCTATACAGTGCTACTAGGTACTTGGTTATTTTGGTTGACCTTAAAGGTAGTGAGTACTAATGCCCGGCTCTAGTTAGCAACATACAGGATGTGATGAAAAAGGTCTTCGGCTTGATTCACACCCAGGATGAACCTGGTTGTCAGTTTTCTTGTGCTGCCTTCAGATGCCTTTCTCAAAGTACTGTATTTACCCCTTGGAAACCTGAGTAAATTTGTTTTATTCATTTGAAAAACACATGGAGAAAAATGCAATGACCAACTTGGGAAGAAACGTCCCACAAGAAATACGTAAAAGGTGACAAAGACAATGATCTGAAATTAGTTTTTAAAAAAGGGGTGACAATTACTACAAAATTATCAACAAAACAAACCCCTACAGAACATGTGCAGAAAATTGTGTTAATAATCAGTTATTAATCATTATTGTATTAATTAAAAGATTTTGTTACAGAAAAAAACATATATTTTATTATTTTTCTGCACTTTTTTCTTGTTTGCTTTTAGTTTTTACTTTTCTTTTTTCGTTTAGTTTCAGGTAATTTTCTTGCAACTTTTTGGAAATTTCTTGCTATTTTTACGGCCATGTGTTTTTAAGTTGCTCACTGCATTCTTTCCATGTTTTTAAAATAAATCAAATCAATTTGCTCAGGTTTTCAAAGGGTTTAAAAAATGAACCTCGAAATTGGACCTTAAAAAATCACTAAAGTAATCAATGTGTAGAAATGTGACTTGATGCAATTAGTGCTATAAAAACCATAGAGAATAACACATTCTTGGTGCATGACTTAATAGACACCCCCAAAACTAACATAATATCTCTGTCTTTCTCACTGGTATTGTTAGAGGTGGTGTTTTCCAAAACTAAAACCACATCTCCCATAAACTCTGTTGCTTCCTACCACTAAGAGAAAAGAGCTTCCGCAGTCATTGTTTGTCTCTTTGGCTTTACTAAAAGGATAAATATGCGGAATGACTTTTTCATTCACTCCAAAAGTCAAAGCTTTAGATCTTTTGTGGCAAAGGAATAAAACTTCCCTTTTCCCGTTTTGTGATGGAAAAGAACCTCAAAAGTTCCCCCACTAAACGTGACCAAAAAAAAAAAAAAAAATGTAAAACCTAATGCAGGAGCTACTGACCTCCTGGGCAGTGATTTTGACTAGTTACGATTAATTAGACTAATTATCAATATGATAGTGATTAGCTGGTGTTAACACACAACACATTTAAGCAGTATTGCTCATTGGTTTTTTGGTTAAAGAGACTGTCAAACATTATATAAGACCACATCCTGGTCCTCATCTTGTGCTATATCATAATATTATTCTATTCTATTATAAAGAATTATCCACCCCATTTCAAAAACATCTTTTTACCAATTAGTGTTTCTATCATCATCCAGACCTTTTTGTCAAACACTGTTATTTGAAACATCAACACGATTAAAAGTTGCCCAGAATTAATTTAATTTGCCTCACTGGCTTGTTACGTGAGGCGACTCCTAACATGATGAGTAAATGAATATTCCAATATGACAAGTTAAAATGATAAGGTCAGTGCTGCTGAACAAAGAGGGACCATTTTCTATCATTCTACAAAGGACTAGATTACACTCATGTTAAATAAACAATGAATTAGAGCGAGTGAACAAGAACAGATTGATTTGCTGTTAGCGGCACGGCAATTAATCTTACACCGCAAATGAGGGTACGGAGCAAAATACGAAGAATGAAAAAAAAGCCCTACAATGAGCGCCATTGTGAAAGCAGCATTGTTACATGTCATTGTCAAATTTAGTGAGTGTAATGTACTGTCCTTATTACACACTTTGTCTTTCCCTGCCTAACAGGGTTTCATACTTTGTCTTCAAATTTTATTTCCTTAAAAGAAGTAAGACAATCTGCAAATTGGATAATTTAATTTGTTTCTCGGGTAGGTTTTTGTGAGAATATCAACACTGAAATGAGGCAGATAAGCCATTAGCATAATGTCACTCAATTTAAGATATGTTTTAAGGAGGGTTGCTGGCTTTGGAAAATAATTTTAGGGGAAAAAAAATGAAGATGTCAGAGTTCAGTTCTGGATTCAATTGGTTATTCACACGCTTTTTTTTTTTTTTTGCAGTATTGCAATTTATTTGTGCCTTTGTAAGTTTTGTTATCCCTTTGTACCATTTATGATTCCTGAGAGCAAAGGCATTTCTTATGTGCAAAAATATCTGCACACACTCCTGTGAACATTTGGCACCAAAGTGCACAACTTTAAATACTTCAGGGACGGACATTTTTGTCTTAGCTGTGATGTTTGACTATTTGGGCAAACATGCAAGTGTGTGCATCCCTGCATGCTCCCACCCCACCCACCCACCACATGCCCTAAACCAAGCCTCTCCTTCTCAACACACACGCCCATCCATCCAACCACACACACACGTAAACTCATGTGGATATTATCAGCGGTGCTCAGCTGAGGCTCCAGGCCTGTCCGGTCCCCATGGCGTAGCGGTGACCAGGGGGAGGAAGAGCTTATCTCGGCCCCAGGCCCCTCCCTCGGCCCCATGCCTTGGCTCCGGGAGCTGGGAGGCAGATGCCATGCAGGCCCCCAGTGTGGCGTGTTTCTGTGGCCAAAGCGTATAGCGTTTAATGCTTAAGGGACAAGCTTTTGAACCAGACAGTCCATCTTTCCTGTGTGTTTGTGTGTAAATGTGAGTGTTTGTGCAGGCCACACAGCAGATGGAGGTAAAGGCTTTTAGTATGACCAACTCCCTCTGGCCCACCTGGACCAGATCAGAGCATTTGGTAGTCTCACACACACACACACACACACACACACACACACACACACACACACATGGACTCAAACCCGCTGTACTCCCTGGGTAATAATAAATGGGATTGAATTATTACCAGGTGTAGTGTTATTCCAGGGGTATTTGCTTCCTTTAAATTCATCTGGCCATGATCAGTGGGATGTGGTGTTAAATCATGTGAAGATGGAGATGAGCACGATTAGGAAAGAGACTACAGAGATAAATTGGACGACGCTGTGTGTGACAGTCAGGACACTTTTTAAAACCTAAATTCACACCATTTTTTCAAACTGATTTCAGATAAAGCCAATTCTCTCTTGAGCAGCTGACAGAATCAGCCTCCTCACATCTACAGCGTGCTCTCACATTCACACTGCACCATAATTTTCATTCATAACAAACTATTTCCCCATTTAAGTGGAGAGCATTTCATAGGACGACAAAGGCGAGAACAGGTGTTTCTGGAATGCGCAGCTGAAAAACTCCGAATGAATTTTAAAGAGACGAGGTTAACAGCTTCCAAAAGCTCCTTTCGTCTCAGCGAATTATGCTAAGTGTTCACAAAACATTGGTCTAAATATAGGGCTGGAACGCGCCGCAGATTAGCTTGCACAGTGATGGGTCTATAAGACGCCAGCACAGAGCTGTCTTCCCTTTTTTTGACTGGCACGGCTTTGAACCCCAGTGCTCAAATTCACTCCACAGTGAATAAATATCTGTAAGTGTGTGTGTGTGTGTGTGTGTGTGTGTGTGTGTGTGTGTGTGTGTGTGTGTGTGTGTGTGTGTGTGCGTGCATGCGTGTGTGCATGTGCATGTGCATGTCTACCTATTAGCCTGTCTGTGTATCTTTGTGCACCAACCAAGGGTGAATGGTTTTTCTGTGTTCAGAGCAAATCCTATGTGTTCAACTGTTTGCTTGAAATCGCTGACGTGTAAGGCATACAGGGCACTGCGGTAGAATGAAAATGATGCTACTGGAGTTTATTTTAGAGCAAGAGCGCCTTCCTCTTGGCTGTTATAAGGCATTAAAAGAAGACTGACACTTTGGCTCTTGGGGCTAACCATATCATACAGACTTGCAACCCCCGAAAACATCGAACGGTTCGACTTCCGAGTCCCGTAACAGCGAAGACACCCATGCTCTAACGTTGGAGTCTTGCCTTTGATGTGTAATCACACATGCGCATGTCTACCACTCACACACTCACACAGGCACAATACATTTGCTGAGATAAAGTGACTGCAGTGTATGACCCATTTTGCAGAGGCAGGGTTTTGCTTTCATAACGATGGTGTGTGAGTGAACGCGTGTGTTTGAATGCACAACCAGTATCTTACACCGGGATGATGCAGCACGACAGGCTTTTAAATCTTGAAAAGGAAGTGCTAGGCTGGTTTCTGGTAAAAATGCTACTGTCACACATACGGTCATAATGCCGTTAGCCATACTCCCCCGGGGCTACAGGCGGACAGTACTGAAAGTACTCACAAGTTGCAAGAGAAGGGGAAGCATTGTCTTGAGTTGAAAAAATTCAAAAATCTAGTTTAGGGGGTGTGTTGGGGAATATATTTCATGTTCCTTAAGTGTAGCAACAAGCCTCGAAACCCCCTGAACATGCTCCTCAAGCAGTTAATAATCATTGTTTCACGGTGTTGGAGGAGCGAGGCGGAGATAATGTTTTGTGTCGAGATAACGCGTTGCCTTATTCCTGCCGCCTCCCGTTAACGCACGAGACAAATGGAATGGGCGCATCGCCTTGGAGCCATCCAAATGAGGGTGTCTGCCATGAAGTGAAGTGAAGTGAAGTGAAGGAGGAGGAGGAGGAAGAAGAGGGAGGGGGGACAAGTGCCACAAAAATCAGGGAGCGGCTGCTCGACCCTCGCAGCGCATCACGGCAGCAGTCAAGTGAATGTGAAAACAAGAGAAAGCTTTGCGGAATATTGATTTAATGCCGCAGCCTGAGCAGGGGAAGATGCGCGCTCCAGATTACATGCGCTCTATTTCCCACCCATACAGAACCTTGAGTTCCTCTGCCTCCACACTCCAGAGAACCAGGGAGAGTCACAGAGAGACGATGTTCTTTTATGTGTTGTTGCCCTCTGTGAAGTCCAACTGTGTCGAAAGTCAATATGGAAATATCGAAGAGGGCAGAGTGTCATAAATATGTAAAACATATTACACTCCCTTTGTTTCTATACATGTAAGAGAGAATATCAAGGGATCTTCTCGCTGTAACCTCCCACTGCTGCACCTACTGCATAGGTTGCATCCCTTCCTTTCAATTAGCTTCCCGTCTCCTAAATAATATATTAGCTTCAGAACTTGTTAGGATCAAAAATTTATTGTAAAGGTTGGTTTAGGTCTGTCTTAGCAGCACTAACTAGAAAGCACCAGGACAATGCGGAGTCACTGCATTTTAGAAACTTAAGGTAAATGTGTTTGTTTTTATAGTAGTGTCATCAAAATATGTCTTTTTTTATATCTTTTCCATCAGTTTTTATCATCAGTGTGTGAGGATGACAGGATCTTGTTTATTGCATTTAAGCTGGGATGATTGCTTTAAAATGTAATTGTAAATTTCTTAATACAATTCCTGGTTCACAATGCATTTGGTCATTATCCATAAAATTATCCAGGAAGACCTGGAAAAAAAAAATAAACTATACCAGCAGCCAACAAGATGATGTCTTTCTGCTCATGTTTGTGATTGGAGTTGAGTGTTACATCACATTTAAAAGAATGCTTGTGTATGGGGGTAACTGAGCTATATTTCACAATAAAACTCTAACATTTTTACATGTGCAACATCAAAACAATGAAAAGTCTAAAATTAACCACATTAGGGATGGAGATAGCATAAATGTGTAGATTGTTGTAAGTGTAAAAAAAAACCTGCATCCCGAAGGGGTGCAGTTCTGCTCACTTGCTGCCTTTTTAAACTTCTTTTGTTGATGTCTTTTTACTCATCATAGTGCTGAAAACGTCAAGTTCAAATTGTGCCTCATTTAGATTCAAATGCCCAAATCTTCAAGTTGACAGCCATTCAAAAGTTGATGTGTAGACTCACCAAACATTCTCATTATTTTTTATTTTTCATTTTTTTGGAGGAAGAGAAAGGAAACGGAATGCGTGCATTTCCCCACGCTGCCCTCCGCGTAATTCTGTGCGTCGATGACAAAAAACAGATCTTTGGAACAATTTGTTACTTACTGCCGCCCCCCACCTACCCCTCCCCTCTGGCTGCTGAAAATTATGAACAGTGAGCCGCACTCACATTCTTGAGCACAGCCAAGTGAGGAGGCGCCTCCGTTCCCGTCCTGGGCCAATGGCGCACAGAGCAGCGTTATTATACTTATCCCCGACTGGCCAATGGCGCACCTCTACCCCTGCTCACATGACGCCTTTCTGTGCGCTCCCTCTCCTCTCAGTCCTCAATCCCGGCGAGTGCAGGCATCACTGAAGACCTGACACCGGCGGAATCGGACGTCCACTGTCCCCGGCAGAATTAACCAGGTGTTATCTTATGCAAAACTTAATCGCCGTCAGATGAAGTTGACCAATCCTGCCGATGAGAATGAGCCCACTTCGCGGAAGGAACCGACTTTTTTCCGTCTCAAAACCTTCGGAGAGGCGCAGGGGCGAAACAATAACGCCCAGAAGTTATTGAAATGAATCGTAAGTAGGCGACGTTTTTTTTTTTTTTTTACCTCTTTTTATCGCTTATTTATCGCTACTATTACATTTATCTTCTTGTCCTACTTGAAGTCGACTTCAGTTTTTAATTTTAAGACAGCATGTATCACTTTTGCGCCGTGTGCTTTCTGTCCTTTCTATTTACATTCAAAGGCGAATTAAACATTTTAAAACGCTTTGGAGGCTTTTATTACCAAACAAATTTGACTTCTCTTGATGCTTGAGTAGTCTCCAAGTTAATTTTGTCTTGTCGACATTCTTTGTGCGTCTTTTTGAATTTTATCATTGTGGATGTGTGGCTGTCTGCACGCAGCGCCATAGCATGAAATATAGATAGAAAGCACACGTTAAACCCGCTGACCCCGGCCAGGCAGGCTGGGTAACCGGTCCACACGGCTCAATGAGGACAATTAGGGGGGGGACAAGAGAGTGAAGAGAGAGAAAAAATGGAGTACTTGAAGCGCACTAAAACACGGCTGCACTTCACTTCAACCCGCCAGGCAGGATAAGGGTGGATCTTCACTAACGTTTTGTGACATTTCTATTGCGGGATAAAACAAAAAATGTCCCTTAAGTTTAGATTCAGGTCAAGCTCAGATTAAGAGTTGAAATGCTTATTTTTCCACCTGAAATTAGTTGTAGTGCCCACCAAGCATTTATGTCAAATTCCAACGAATTTGACAGACAGTCAATGAGGTCATGTCACTCACTGAACCCTTTTATTGATTGGAAATTAGGGGGTAGTGGGGTCAGAGGAGGAGGAGGAAAGAGGGCTGTTGTAAAATGCATGTACATTTCAGAGCCCAAGCAAAAAATGGGTGCCCTCTGATTTTCCGTGATTTCTGCACAATCAGAGGGAAAGAGCGGGGGACCGGGGCCATTTGATGTTTTGAAAGGCTTCAGATGGCTTTAATTAGGACCTATAAAATCTGTCTGCCCCATTCTCTAAGGCGGTGTGCTGGAGGAGCGAGAAGGGAGGGGAGATGACAAAAAAAGAAAAGAAAAGAAAACCGATACAGAAAGTCACTTTGGCAAAGGATTGTCTAATGAAATTTTTATAACCCTCTTTTTTTCTCCTCGTTGCTCCCTCCCTTGCCTCCCACCCTCCCTTCCTTGATGCTGGTGGTATGTAGGCAACCCTCTTATTCCCTCTTTGTCTGGCTGCTGTTTGTTACCTCCCCCCCCCCCCCCCCCAATCCTCCCACCACCCTCAACCTAACTACCACCTACAGTCTGCCCGACCCCAGACACCTGAAGGCTAGACATAATGATCAAGAGAAGTTCCAGTCTGTCTGGAGCGCAGCCAGTTGTTTGAGGTTTTCTTCTTCTCCTCTTTTTTTTTTTTTTGTCCTCGTGCTGGTCTGGCTGGCGCTGCCCGTGCCTCTGCCTCTTTCCCTTTCTCCATCCACAATCAAGAAGCACTATGTTGTTTGTGTGTTTATATATGTGTGTGTGTGTGTGTGTGTGTGTGTGTGTGTTGTGCAGGGTTGTAGTTTCATCGCTACTGCTACTATTGCCACTGTGTAGCCTATATGGATCTTGGATTGAGTGTGGGTGACTCACACAGCTGCAATACACACACTCATGAGGAAACATCAAAGACTTTCTGTGTGTGTGTGTGTCTCAGTGTGTGTGAGAGAGTGAGATTTCAGCTATGCTGTTCTGGCGAGTGTCTGCAAGAATATAGTTATGCCTATGGTGTCTGTAGTTTCTTTTTTTTCTGTTTTGTTCAATTAGCCAGGGTGTATATGCAGTGCTTCTTGGTTCTTTTTAAAGGTGTTACATTAGTTGTGCTGTATCACTGTTCAGATATTTTCTGAAGCACATACAGGAGGTTCTGAAGCTTGATGTTTTTCATGTTTCAATTTTTTTTTTCAGTGTGATGATGTTGGAATAAGGGTCAATAAAATAATTATCCCATTATTAATAAATGGGAGTTGAATCTTTTGAGCTTCAAAAGTGAAGAGAAAATATATTTCCTGTTCGAATATTCATTTTGACTGTACTGCAGGTTTTAAATGAGACCCTCAGACGCTGTCTGTCGCACCTCAACTCTTCGCAGTGGGCGTCTTTGAGTTTGGGCTTAAGCCGATGGAGCTTCTGAAGTTGAGCAAAAACAAATAGAAAACATTAATTAGACATAGGAGATGATAAAAAAATGCTTCGATATGTGGATTTCTTTGACAGACAAATTCGTTTTCAAGAGTGTCTTCCTTTTGATGAGTACAGGTCTTTGTTTTCCCAATGTGTGTTGGTTAGGGATTACATCATTTGGCTGCCGCTGGGTTAGCTAGATAAGAAGCTAGCATGCTTTATGGAAAATGGCTGGTTGGAGAGGAGTCTTTGTTTGGCATCTTTGCTTGACAACACAGTGAAAATCGGAACAAGTGGAGTTGTGTGCAGTGTTTTTCTGTTTCTAGTTGAGCGAGCCTAATAATTCCGGAGTTGTTTTTGTCGGCGATGTCCGTTTTTGATAAACTTGTTTGTTAGAAGATTATCCCCTGACAGCTGGAATAGGCTCTCTCTCTCTTTCTGTACCCGCAACCATGTAATCTTCTCAGATATGATGTTTTCAAGAACAAGTGTTGGTAAAATTTGCACAGAGCTTCGACCGAAATCCTGCCACTTGTTTTTTTGTGTGTTTTCTGTGTATCATGGCATCAAGGAGATTGAGGATGTCTCTTCCTCTGCCACAACCCTTTGAAGGGGGAAGTAATAAAAAGCTCAATGGGTGCAACAAGCTGTTCTTCCCTCCTACACTTTGAGGCTACTACCTGGAGATGAATAGGAGGCCCCTCCATAACGAAGGGGGAGAAGACAACATTTTATTGAAGGCTGAGGATGTGGGGGATGCGCCATAGCTTATAGACACTTGGTGTGAAATAGTCCAGTTTTATCAGTTTACAGGAGAGTACTGTCCACTCAGTTTGACTAAGAGTTATTATTGTTTTCGCTTCTATGGAAGCATAATTTTCTAAATCTGTCAACATGTTTGCGTACAAATGATGTTAATCTATTAAGGTTTAAGTAGGTCAGAAGGGTGTTATGTAAACATTAACAAATTGTCCTGTTAAATCCTGCTTGAAGTAAAATACTGTCTTCGTGGTGTGATAATACAACATCCATGATAATGACATTGGACAATCACAAAGCCACAGATTAGGATTTACGGTAACCAGATTTATGCGTGAAGGAGTGAAGTCATGGTCAGGAATGTAAATGACGGAGTCATTCAATTACCACCGTGCCCTTTCCTGGGAAAAGTCCCCAGCCGTGAAGAGGTTAATTGTTTTTGAATCTCCATCTGAGGGGAGAAAATGGGCAAACGGGAGGGATAATTGAGCCGCTGATAGTTGAGTGGATTATGGATTACTGCGCCTCTCCAAAGGTGAAAAGAAAAGGAGGTGAACGAGGGAGAAAGGAGGGAAGGAAAGGGAAGAAAGGGGTGTGTGAAAGGCCCGTGTTGCGCGAAGCAGCCGCAGGGGTTGTCTGGCCTTCTGAGGGAAAGATGGAGAACTCCAATCCTGTTTAGCCCACAAGGTGACCCTTGACCCCTTCGCATGCTCCTCCCTGCTCCAGGTGCAAGCCTTCACTGCTGGCAGCTCGCATGCAGACACACACTGCAAGCTAATTTTTCACACACTACAAGGACTGGGGGGAAACGCAGTATGAAAACGCAGAACATTTTCACCCCCTCCTGCTTCTCTTTCTTCATGCCTTTCTATTGTCAGGGGTTAAAGATCCAAGCCTGCTTGTTGGGGTGGGGGAGCGTTGTGATAATACAAGGGCTCTTTTTTTTTCCCTCCTCTGAAATATGTTCTTGCCGAGAAAATGGATGACTTAAATGGGGGGAAAAAAAGATGATCTGACATGGTGCAATAATCACAGGAGTGTTAATCAGAGGCATGTCATGTATAATTACTACAGTGTTTGATAACACCGCGGCAAACCACCTCAGGCCATTAGCGAAAGTTTCCCGATGCCATTAATGGGCGTTAATAAAATTCAAGAAAACCCGGATGGAACGAGCCCTCTGCATGGCCCAGTGGTTAAAGCACTGTAAGGTTAATGAACCAATTTACATACTTGCTGCTGCCATCTGGGTGGAGTGACAAGGCAGATGCTTCCTACTTTGTACTGTTGCTTTGTGCTGTTCAACACAGAGGAATGTGTCAGGTCCACAGAGGTCGATGAGCATGTTTAACATTTCGCCTGTGGTCAAAAACAATCATGAATGAACTGAAAATTGATGCCGCTGAAAGGTCCTGTAGAAATACAGTCAACAATCGACCACACTGCTTTTGCGTTTAATTTCATTTATCTCCTTTTTTCAAATGATTGAATAAATTAGTGGATGTTGAAGTGGTTGATGCCAAATTCGACTGGCACTTTAGGTCACCAGCCTTAACTATTGTTCTTCATACAAAGTGATGCTTAAGTGTGGATTATACCCTGACCCTGTCCGATAAAGAAAAAAAAATGACAGGAAGAGGGGGAGCTGCCCCTCAGGCGATTAGAAACTTGACAGGGGCGATCCACAAGAATCACCATAGATGATGCTGGAGACTGGAGCAAAAAGAGGATTAGTGTCCGTCCACCTCTCTGCCATCCTCATCTGGGTGATCACATTACAAATAGAGCATTCTCAAAGCGCTCTTTTAGCAGAGGAACACAATGAGGTCTGTCGGCGATCAATAAAGCAGTGTGAAAGCGGAGGGATATACTTAAAAAATCAAAGGCTCTGGCTGGCATGGCCATCATCTCGACCCGTCTGCTGGAATCAGATAAGGGAGCGGGGCCTTGCAGGAAAGGTTGTTCGGCCCCAGGGCTGCTTGACTTGATGGATATCCCTCCTACTGGCACCCATCGCGGACTGATTCCATCTGAAAATGGGAGAAACCAAAACGTTTCTGCATCTATCTGGTCCCTCTCTGATACTGTACGTGTGGAGGAACAGTTGAAGGGATAGATGGGTAAAAGGGAGCATAATATATAATCCCCGCAACGTGTATAGGGAAAATTACGCAGTTATTTCTCTAACCCCTCTGTTGTCCTCCATGGATGATGGCTTTTACCTCATGCTTCACTTACATGATTTAAAGAAAATAAAATCACCCCGGTTTTGGTTTGACAATGTGTCAGAGCTGGTGCGAGTGTTCGTCTCAGATTAGCTCTTTGTGCCGTGAGGAGAGAGGGAAGACGCGGTAAGGGGGGGTCAGGGATGGGGGAACAATACCGCCAAGATCCCAGTTGAAAGAAATCATTTGCACAATTTTATGAAAGCTGTATTTGTCCGGTTGGATAGTTTTATCAAAGCCTAACAGCCACGGTGAAACATGATTTAAATGACGGGGTGAGCTACAAAGCTGGCAAGGTGTCGGGTTAGAGTCATTTCTCAGCTGAACGCTCTCCAGGTAAATGCAGATAATGCGCTCTCGAGTTTTTCTTTCTCTTTCTTAAAGAAGTCTAATTTCTACAGATGGCTCTGAGCTGACACCAGCGCTGCCAGAGCTTCTGTTCTCAGAGCTAAGCTTGTACAACATTTATGTGGTAAAGATGAAAAGACATCATGGCTACGCTTTATTCCTGTATATTCATCCCCTGAAAAACTAGCTCAGAAAAGCAGAGTTTCTTGTTCTTCTTAAAGTACTATAAGCCATTTTTTCTTCTAATTTCAGACTGACTCTCTTTTCTTAAATCCTCTTGGTCCTGACACATAAAACTTTAAACAGCAGGGCAGTAAATTTGCACAGGATGAGAGTTCAGGTAAGTACACAGGATATGTTATAAGGTTAAAACCTGCTGCAATGCAGACAAAGGAACAAAATTGGCCTCTACCCATGTCTGTTGTTGTTTTCAGTTTCAGAACCCCCGACAGTATTTCCTGGTGACTCACTTCTTTCCGAGCCATTTATGCTTGAAAACTTCCTAAGGATGAACCACACATATTCTGGGTTTTATTGTCAATGAGGGACCATTGGGCATAATGAAGTTCTGTTTCTCAGCATGAGTTTGGGAGGCTCATGATTACAAATGCTCCTCTCATTGTCTCCCATCATCTCCTGCCTAATTGAAGACAATATAACGAGACAATGGGGTCTCGCTCATCATTCTGCATCAATGGCATGCTCTATGGAACGTGCCAGTCTGTTAAAAGTGGGGTGTCGGCGGTGGGAGGGGTATGTATCTGTATTGATACTTGAATGCGCTCGAGCTTGTTTAATTTGGACCAAGAAGATGGACAATTAAACAACAGCTCCCGGGGGGGCTGTTCATTTTGGTCAGCTTCCCCACTTCATGGCCGCCCGCCCTTGTAAACTCTCCTGGATGTGTCTGGGTCATGCGTTAGGGGGTGGAGCGGGGGTTTGTAGGCGGGAAGGGGATTGGGCGGGGGTCTGCCTCTGGAGAGGTTGTCTCAGATGATTAGGACAGCCAAGTGGGGAGAGTCCCTCAGTGCCTGGCCTCCTTCACCTCCCTAATATGTTCTGAATAAGTCCCCCTCCGCTGTGCGTTTGTTGTGGGGTTTGGCGGGAGGTGGGGGGGTGGGGGGATTATGTCTGGCCATGGTTTAGGAGTGTTTGTCATCTGCCCCCTCGAGGCCTGCACCGGCTCCTTTGTCTGAGCGTCAGGCGTCGGTGCAATGTCAAATCACACAATGTGCCTTTGCAATCGGGGCATCTCGGGTTAGGAACTGACACAGGATTTTCATGTCTGGGTTTCTCTGGCTAAAATACACTGTTAAAATAGTTTTAGTTTTGAAATAATTACACATTATTGCCTTTTATTCTAATACTAAATCACTTTAAAAAAAAAGTTGGTGTTCCACATTTCTTGCACCAATCTGAGGTTACATTTAGGGGTGTGCCGTATATCGTTCATGATAATACCGTTTAATTTTTAATATGAAAATAAGAATTCATTTTGTAATAATAGCAATCTTCCAACTTTTTTTCACATAATGACGCCATACTGTTACGCATGGCACCAACAAACGTGGCTAAGAGCAAATTTCTGACTGGTTAAAGAAATGACAGATTAAAAAAATAAATAAATAAAAAAAATTATGGAATATATGAATGAAAAATGTTAAAATCACGCTCACATATAAAACTATAGCACTTATTTTGTTGCAATTGTATGTTCTTCTAATTAATAATGAAATATCATTTTATTTTTCAGTATTTTGTCATGTCATCAAGAATATCATTATTGCAAAAAAAACCTGAAATAATATCTCCCACCCCTAGTTACATTATGTATTCCTTGTATTTCCGTAAATGACTTTGTATGACACAAATGTGATACAGTATCAGGTAGAAGCACATTTGATCTATGAGTGTACAATGTGTTATGAGTCACTCATAATCAAACCCCTGCCATTCTGCTCTGATGTTCAGCAGTCACACATAGAAAAATCCATCACAGAAGAAGAAGAAGCAGTGCTCATTTCTAGACAGAGGCATCAATAAACCAGAATGCTTTGCAGCCACAGCTTGCATCTTTGCTAATCGCTAGTGTGAGAAATCCATCAAAGTCTTTAACAGCTTTTTTTTCTAATTTGAACAGTTACACTATGGCATTGTTTATTCCCCAGTCTCACAGTGCTATCATAATGTACTCAAAATGTAATGTGTGAAGGCTGTTTAAAAGCATCTCAAAACATGCAGAATAAAAGAGGAACTCAAATTAAAATATTTGAAACACTTGATGGCTAAATAATGCTTGAAATTCATTAAACAAAATCAGTGATATAGAAGTTTAACAGTTAAGTATAATTTGCCTCAAATCAGTTCATAGTGGCCTATTCTTGCTCACTGCATAGTCCGGAATTGAGTTTGGTGGTCTCAAAGGTGTTTCTATGGTTTCACACAGTGCATCTCTGTATGAAATTTGGAAGAAAGATTCATTCATCTCCACACAATGGCTAACAAAGAGGGCACTGAGCCCTGGCCAAATATCACAAGTTACATTGAAAACAAACAAAACGGTCTTGCTGCATATTGAGGAGGCAAAACCTCCCAAAGGCTGATAACAGTTGTGGAGGATTTAGGCGCTGTGGGAGAAATGGCTTCTGTGGCTTTGCATTCAAGTCACTTAGCCATTTGGAGCACCAGGAAATGACACACATTCCTCCTTCCCAGTAACAAAATAAACCAAAACCTAGCTTCCTACTATTTCTGCACAGTTGTGTCTAAAATTTCAATCTTAATGACTTCCCTTGAATTTGTGATATTGATTTATGGTCTTGATTTCAGTGCAGTCTGAGGAGTTTTATTAGAATCAGGCTTCAGATACAATGCAGTTAAAATGAAAGGTTTCTTTAACTGCATGCAAGTATTCCTTCACAATAATTAATGTTTTGAAGCCATGTGTTTCTGTAGTAGAATCTGTAGTTTCTGACACAGACACACCAATTCACATTACATCCATATTTCTGTGAAGGTTTGCGAAAATGTAAAAGTGTTTAAGTTCGAGTTCCCTGAATCATATTGCGACCAACAGCAACACTATACATTCTCAGTCTCTGCTTTTCTCAAGCCGAACTAACTGCTAATTCTGACTCACAAACGTACGCTGCGATGACTAATCGTTTCACATCCCTTTGTCTCAATATACAACTGCTTACAATGCGCACTCTCCAAGGGCCTACCTTCCTACTTTGCAGATGAGTAAATGCACCAGGTTTTGATGACACCCAACAAGCTATTTTTGATCACTTTAGCCTTCACACACTCTCATGAGTGGCAGTTCTAGGTGTTTCTCGTACAGCTGTGTTCTGTCTCACAGGTTTTTTAATTGACAGAAAATATTTCAAACAATGAAAATATCACAAGTTCACTTGATCTGCCTCGCCTGCTCGAGGAAGAGGTTTTTTTATAGCTTCTAAGTGTTTTCCACTTCATTTGACTGTGCCTGAAGGTATATTAAAACCATTTTCATAAAGATTTTTGAACAAGCCCTTGAGATGTTTTTTATAGCCGTGGTTTTGAGGAGTGTAGATAGGCATATCAACGGGCTGTTTGTGTCTGTGTCAGGGGTGAGGGAGTAAGTAATTACAGTTGTGTGTGTAATTGAGTTTTCCTGGATTTGGGGTGAAAGTCTCATCTGACCAACAGAAATGCGTTCTCTGGTGCTTTTCTTTTAGCCTGGCATTATATTTAGAAGAGGAAGAATAGTTAAAGTATCAAAGCAGTTTCAATCTCAGTGTGATTTTTTCGGATATTAAACACTTCCAAAATTAGTCGCACCACTTCTCACAGCCTAGAGTCCTCAAAAGGTGAGAAAATGATGGAATTAAATTGAATTTTGCTCACTTGGAAACATCTTTTCCGTGTAACATCTTTTGAGAAGAAGAAGAGGTTGTAGGAGGTTAGGGTTAAAACACTGGTAAATATATCAGTCTATGCAAATCAGCTATCAAATGGAGTCTGGCTTTTTTCTGATGGTACAAGAAAGCAAATGTAGTGCAGATGATCTCTGTGTGGGCAGGAAGGCTTGAAGGTTTGCATCATGTCTGCCACGTTCTCCCCGAGGGCATTCAGCCTCCTTACACACAGAAACACACACACATACAGTCGCGCATGCAAGCCACCGTTTTTCCTCGCAGCGCGGCAGGCGTCTGTCTTCATCTGTCCTATTGATTGATGAAGCAGGCACAGCGGGGTGTCCGAGAGAAGCAGGAGTCTAGATCAAGGCTGTGTGCTGCATCACTGGAAGTCACAGTGCACACACACACACACAGACACACACACGTGCGTGCGCACACGCACACACATATTCTGGCATGCACATTAGCACTTTTTTCGCTATCTTTGTCATGCTCTTTCTGTGTCTGTCACAGCAGACACACAGGCAGCCATGACACAATTGTACACACATGCAGACTGAGAGACATGACACTCACAGCAGTGCTGACACACACGTCTTGTCATAGCATACAAAGGCACCACATCAGACTCATGCACACACAAGCACATACACACACTTGGAGTGAGTTAGCATGGCTTGGCTGTGCATGTGCCTAAGCTGGACAGACGTTTTCTATAAACATAATATTTGTAGATTAGTTGGGGTTAATGATCTGATTGCCTTGGAGCTGCCATGGTATCTGTGTGTGTGAGCGCACACATGTGTGTTTGTGGCTGAGGGGTAAAGGCAGTGCTCTACTGTGCTGTCTCCCTCACTTCCAAATGAGACATGCCCCAGGCACCAGTACAAGAGCAGTATTTATGCTATTAGGGAACTGGGTTTGCCGTCGTACCAGAACGAAATGGCTAAAATTATGTCTTGACTAACCTCGATGGGCAGGTCCAGTATTTTCTTTGCATAAATAAGAAATTACAAGTTGTGTACTTAGAGGCTATTTTTACACATCGCCTGTTTGGAATATCATGCACATTATTTTTGAGCCGTGTAAATGTAAAAGCCAAGGAATAGAGCTTTTTTTTTTTTTTTAAAGTGTTGTTCTTTCAGAGCCAAAATAAAAACTAGGAGTCAGAGTTTATTTTCTCTCTCTTCTCCATCTTTACTTTGATGTTTAAAATTAGCTTCCTACTCAAAACCAAAAATAGTCCTTTTTGCAAACGACTTTCTTCAGCTCTCAGTCGGTGGGTTCATTGAGGGTGTAGTCCCTCCAAACCTCACCTCTCTCCTCCCCACAAACACACTCCACTGAGAAGCCCCTCTCATGTAATGCTGAATGGACAGAAAAGTGCAGGAATGAAAGAAAGGACAGAAAGAATGACTGAAAAAAATGAAAAGTTTTCCCCAAAGTGACCCCCCCCCCCCCCAAAAAAAAAACACCCACCTACATTTTTCTCCCATCCCTCCCTCCCTCCATCACTTGTCCCCTCCCTACCTCTCCTCCGGCGTTCCTGTCGAGGCATGCCTCTGTCCCCGCCAACCAGCATCGTCCGGGGCAGGGCGAGGGGGCAAGAAGAGAGGGGGGGGGGGGGAGGGCAAACAAAGGAGCACTGTTGCTGCCCCGTTGGGGTTTTGCGAAGGGGTCGACACCAGGCTGGAGGGGTGCGTGTGGAGGGGTACAGACGGAGCGAGAGTGTGACTGAGGAGGTTTATCATTAAGAATAGAGATTAAAATGAATGGGAGGGGAGCAGGGGTGTCTGTTCTGTTCACAGTAATAAAGAGGACAAGCAGTGCCAGTCAGTTTTTCACACGCACCCAGACACACGGTTGCCACACTCTGTGCAACGCTGCAGTTGGTGTGAGTGAGTGAATGTGAGAGATAGGGGAGGGATGGGGATGGTTCATTGTTTCCTGACCATTGTACAATATTTGCTTAACCCTTGTGCTTTATCTGTGCAGCTGTATGCTACGAATGAGATGGCTGAAAAGCGTGTGTGTCTGTATGTGTGTGCGTGATGGCTGCTGTCACAGCTGTTAGCAATTTCATCAGTGCACTGTAAGACGCCACCTACACAAACACACAAACCCTGTCAGTTTACGAAGCAGTATGACCATGATAATATCATTCAAGCACAATTACATGTCAACTTAGTCTCCGCAAACAAAAACTGAGCGATGAAATGGACACAGCAACAAGCCAACACAGGTATGCACATTGTAAATGGCAATCATGCAGCCATATAGGAGCATAATAATCATCATTCTATGGCTTCTTTTTCCCCCTGGTTGCTACTCAGTGCTCTCTGACCCCAATTTGAACCTCATTCATCCTTACATTGAGCAAGCATGCTTCACTCTGCAAATATAACCCTGGTTTTTGTCGCTAAGCCTTGCTCAGGTTTTCAACTGTGCATTTTTCTTTTGTTTGTTTTTTTTAATAGTTACCCAACAACTTGGGTGAAATACAACATTACAGAATATATCTTGACTTTCAAAGTTCATGTAACACTTTCTTCTTCAGGTCATGAACCGCATTGATTTGTAATCTCTGCACCCATCTTGTTCATACATTCTTTCTACACACCAACTAAGGAACTGTTTTGAAAGATAACTGAATTTTAGAGGCAATAACTGCAATTCCACAAGGACCACCACTATGAATGGAGTATTTTATATATTTATTTTTCTTGATGTGAGGTGCTGTTGGAGATCTATCCATTCCAAACAGTATCTTAATGGTTCCTCTCCTCTTTCTGTCCCTTCTCTTGTCCATGAAAGGAGCTGGCACGAGAAGAAGAAACAGAACAAGCGCTAGCAGCGTTAGCCTTTACCACAGAGGGAACGAAGGGAAGCAGAAGAGCAAACGAGGAAAACGCAAGAGCGTTGAAAAAGAGGTAAGAGAGCTCAGTTTGCCCCTGGGTTGTACATTGTGTTGTCTGTCTGTCCTCTGTTGCCCTTCAACCTGATTGCCTGAGCCAGCTGTGTACCTGGGGTGGGTTTGGTGTTTGCATGTATGCGTATGTGATTTTGTTTCATTTTTAAGTGCGTCAGTGTTTGTTCTTGTGCCTGGCCCATAAGTTCAGTCACAGCCACCCGGTGAAGGTTGAGTCACCTGCTGCATCTTCAACATTTCGTTTATCTCCATTTTTTAAATCTGTTTTCCACTCACATTCATTTCTCTCTACTGAATAGGAACCCTCAAGCAATTATTATCCGTGTGCATTGATATATTTATTGATTTCTATGATTAGATCATCAGGAAATGTAGAAATTACACAAGTGGGACTGGTTAACATGGATTTTTATCAACATGATTGTGGCTAATCAAGTGCTGAAACAATTTAAGTATCATACATTGGCTGGATGTTATTCTCCTCAGTGTTTTCCTACTGAACACAGCAACCGAAGAACGGTCTATAATTAAAATTCATAATTAATGGAGAACTTTATTTTTGTTTCATTTAATATTAAACAGGCAGTATAAGAAACCATTAAAACAAAAACGATTTAAATCAATTAAATCCAAGAATCATGAATTCTGTGTACTGATCCAAAAGTAAACAAAAAAGCGTTACAATATCAGAATACTTTCATTAGAAAGGCTGCTAACACTGATGGAACAGAGGGTCAGTCAGGTTGTCCTCAGACACTGTATGTTTTCCTACAAAAAGCAATGCAACAAAATTTGTACATATCCCATCATAATCATTAGCCAGTATTTCGTGCAAAATTCACATATTTTGTAAGGCTGCAGTTATGTGATCAATGGGCTTTTGTGAGTAAAGAAGGAAGATGTCCGGAGTGGTCCAGTTAGGAGGTAGGTTGGGGTGGCAGACTGCTTTCAAAATAGAGGACTTTCCCTGAGTCATTACGTCATCACCATGTTTCTTTTCGCTAAACCTAACCTCAGTAACTTTATGTTATTTACGTAACTTTATATTAAGGACGTAACGTCATGCAAGGGGCAGTAATTTTTAGGATATCATATGTACCGTTGTATAAGGATACATTGAGTAGTGTCCAGTCTAACCTTTGAATAATGTGTTGTCAAAAATACATATTTGTAAAAATGTATAGTTTTGGATTAAATAGTGTGTAAGAGAGGAGAGCTCTTTTACGGTGTGCAAATAGAACACTATTGATCTTATTTAATCCTTTTCCTAATCGTTACTGTATCCCACCACATTCAGTCTCCACCTGTTTTATCACATGCTTTTTGTGTCAGAAAACAGAGAATCTATTTCATGTTTTGAGGATTTTCCAGTATCCATTACAATTTTACAAAATCCAACATTTCAGGGATGCAGGGAGTGAAAAAAAAACATTACCTTGGAGAACAGCATAGCCCAAAGGCAAAACACAGGAGTGAAACTGGGAAAAGAGCCACCTTATTGTTTTAACTGTGTTTCAACGCTTCCCAAAGCGCACAGTCTCTCAGAGAGTAATCTTCTCACTCTCTCTGTGTGAGGCTGAAAGCAGCAGTAAATCATTTTCTACCACGCAGGCACAGTCAGAATGGCTGCCACCGTACACAGATAGGGGGATGGTTAAAAAGGAGATGCAGTGCGAGGAAAAGAAAATGTTGTTTTTCTCAGTTCTTGTCATCTTCCTTTCTGATGAGACTCCTTTCAACCTCAACCCTGCATCCAAAGGTTAAAATAGCAATGGTGGGTTTTTTGTGGTAAGGCTTTTTTTGGATCCAGTCTTACTTTCAGTCATAGGAGATCCAGTGTACTCCATGACAGGGTCATTCTTACCCCCAACATCAAATGTAAAAGCTTCCATGAACTGGGTACAGGTTACAGTACAACCATGATACAAAAAAAGTGAAAATGGGAATGCACAAATGAGCAACAGGGTTCAATATTCAATACATTTTTTTCAGAAACAAACACAAAAGGGAAATAAATCTGTGACTCTTTCAATACACAGCCTAATACTTACTGTCTTTCTGGCATGCCCTGCCAGTGCAAATGTCCTCCAACATCACTACTTTTTCGTCTGTGAGAAATACTTACACAATGAACTGTACCTCGCAATGACGTTCTGCAGAAGACAGAACAAATTCAATTCAGCTTATTTCAGTTCAGCTCAACTCATTTCATATCACCGCGGTCCAGTTGAACTCAATTCTCTTTTCTAGCTTTTCATGTCTTTCACTCTCATTTACTTTTTTCAGTCTGCCTGAACCGTGCAGTCGTCTGTCTTTTCTCACATTTTCAACTCTCTTCAGTTCTGTCTCTCTCAATACTCACACTGTTGCAATCATTCTAACATCCACAACAATCAAAAAAGGACATTCCACCATTTTAAAAGGAAGAGGATGATGATAAAAGAGATTAGGAGAATTGTGGGGGTGCAGAGTGATAATTTAAAAGAGCAGGAAAATATCCTCTAAGGGACGGTCCAATGCCAAACATATTCTGTTTTAAATATTGGAATTCCCCACATTTCAGATCTGTACAAATCACCCCATTTGGACACAGAACGTTTTTTAAACGACGTGGGTTTTGAACTCGTTTGAGAAAGAAAGGCCTCCTTCTACTCCTTTCATCATTCTTTTGATGGATGTGCTATATATCAACCAACAGGGATTAGTGAAGTCACAAGTTGTACAGCTACACACAATCCCATTGTTTTTGGAACTAGTCAAATGATGCAAGTGTAGTCTGGGGAAGAAAGAAAGGAAAAAGGTGGAGGATGTTGTAAGCAAGTATACCGACATGCCACCACTCTTTCTTCTTAACCCTTCTTCCTCTCAAGTGTGTCTGCCCTCTGCTCCGGTGGAAGAAGGTCTTTCAGGAGCAGCCAAGTCTGTCTAAGCTGGCTTTAAAAGCTGCAAGACTGAAGAAGCACCATGGTTCTCTTTCGGTGTCCGTTTTTGTATACTGAGGCGGGGTTGCGAGGCTGAAGCCACAATGTGTCACACGGTTTCATATTTCAAAAAACGCATATGGGGAAATGACAGACAAATGAGTCACTCCGTCAACTCGTATTGATTCACTGCAGGACTGGGGGACAGAGCGAGTAATTGTCAGTTTCACGCTCACGCAAAATAACCAGCAAATGATGGACGATGGTTTACAATGGCGGGGGGGACATACTCTAGTTGGGGAATGGGCATAAAAGCCTGATGGACAAGTGTCGAAAATGGTAACATTTGTGTCCGCACAAAGGAAAGCACAGAACAACAGAGTGCTCTCCTCTATCAAAGCCTTTTCCCCCTCAGCGAAGACACCCACCAACCACCAGAGGATTAAAGATTAGGATGAGAGCTTTTATTGAGTTTGAAGCCACGGCAGTCTGAAAATGACTGGATGGATGGATGGATGAGTGAAAGATTGATGGGCATGAGGGGGTAGAGATAGAAAAATTAAAGCAGAGAAAGACGGTGGTGGGCAGACAAGATTTTAGAGAGAGTAGGAATCAACAAGAAAGGGAAAGAGATGGCTGGTGGGGAAGATTTCAAAGTGAGCATGAGAGAATTATCCATGAGAGAAAGCCAAAAAGGGGAGAGTTACTGTAGAACTGGTAAATAGAGAAGTGGGGGGTGAGGGCCAATAGAGCGATGCCTCTAATGTCTTTATAAGGTCATAAAATACTGCACTTCCTGGCCTCTATCTAATTGCTGTGAGGGATGGGATGGGATGGGGGAGTCTTGAGTCTACCTGTCTACTAAATGAGGCCTCTAAATCCTCTCTGCTTGGCCTGGGGGGGCTTTCTTTTGAATTGTTATGAGAGCAATTCAATGAAGGTCTGTGTTTGAATATTCTTTATGTTATTTTGCTTAAAATTGAGGTTGAGAAAGAGAATAACGAGAGAAAGGGAAAGAGAGGAAAATTCTGCACCTTAATGATCCCCTTAGAGTTATCAGACTGGAAAGAAAAGGTGAATGTAGGATGACAGACAAGGGGAATAAGAGGAAAAATACAAAGACAGAGAACCGAGAGTAAAAATAAAATGTAATCGTGCTATTTCTTACAATAACCACTTGGAAATAAGGCTGAGAAAGAACAGAGTTAGAGAGAGAGAGAGAGAGTTTTATTGACTCAGCAGGAAACGACCGTAGAAATGGCTATGCTTCCCCAAGGAGCTGTATGCTGAACTCTTAAAAACGTGAGAAGTAACGCTTGCCATCATTGGAAAGGAAAACATTTTCATTTCATAAAATGCTTGTCTAAGAGACCCTGCCCCAACCTCTAACCCCTCAAGTAAGCACAGTAACTAACTGCCTTCAGAGGCAGAGAAAAGCAATGTGGAAAGAGGGAGAAAGGCACTCATTTTTTAACTGTTTATACATACCTGGAGATGCATTTGAATGGAAAAAAACATTAATATCAGTGCTTGTTTCAAAATGAGGCATCAATTTAAGTACTGTGAAAGTGCTATGAAATGTTTGGGAGCATGAATCATAAAAGATGGAGGATAAAAAGAGTCCTTGTCAAATAAAAGCCTTCAGCTACATGCATCTATTATATATTTAGGCTGACCAGATGTCTACAAATTTAATAGATGTATCCGTGAGCAGAATAAATGACTTACAAATAAAATAACAATCTATTTTGAAATACTTAGTGACATAACTTAGAATTCAAATGAAACAGATTGAAATGACGGCAAAAAATCCATTTAGCCACTACTAATGCATGTTTAGTGGGGCAGTGTGAAGGATTTAGTGGCAACTAGCAGTCATGATTGCAGATTGCAACGAGCTGAAATTTCTCCCATGTGCCAAGTTTTCAGGAGTTTTGTTTTTATAGGGAACCAAATTATCCGCAGAGGTCTCTCTTCCTCTTGAAAACAAATGGACCTGGTGATTTAAACAGCTAAAATCACTGAATAAAACAGTTTCACATTCTAAACCAGTGGTTTTCTGATGCTGTTCAGTTTGTTGCAAAGGGGTAGCTAACTACAGTGGCCAATACTAAAATGTGAATGGCTCTGTCTAGATGAAGTGTTTAGTTTGTTCATTTATGGCTACTGTAGAAAGATGCCAGTGCATTATGAGGTACACTGTGGATGAGGGCCCACTCCTTGTGTAGATATTATCAGTTCATTCTCAGATAATGAAAATGCTCAATTCTTATTTTCAGGTGATCACACATGCTAAAGAAATTATACTTATTATGTTATATTCCATTTTTGCCAATACATCCCTTTAAATCCAACATACTGGATCTTTCAGTCGTATATTTCTATCACTTAATTTGGAACAATTTACTACCCGCTGTCACTGCATTCATGAAGCCCACGCATCTTGTGGTTTTCCTTTTCCATCCAGTCCCCCTATGTGCTGTGTATACAAAATGAATAGTAATTTCAGGCGTTGTGTTTTTTTTTTTCCAAAATGTAAATTCCAGAATTAATTTTTATCTTTTGTCAGTGACTTATGCTGAGTTCATGAGCTGTGTGTCTAACTTTTGCTCATTTTAATGGCGGGGGCACAGGGGTGTATTGTGCCTCAACTTGCCACGCTACAGGAGCCGTATAACAGTTGCCTTTTTTGTGCTGGGTTTTATCAGTGGGTGAGAGAATGAAAAGGAGTCAAAGGCAGCCCCCTAAGCTTTCCATAATGCGTCCCGAGAGGAGACAAAGGCCTGCATTCACTGCTGGGTGTCGATAAGACCTATCATTAGTCTGCCATTGGAGGTATTACCAACACACACACAAACACACTTATATACACGCACGCATACACTGAGTGCAGTAGAGTACTTATTCCTGTACCCATTCTCTTTTTCCACATACACATGCATAAATATTCCCGTGCATGCCGGAGGAGTGAAAGAAGCAGCCAGGCTCGAATTGAATCGAATAAAGGCAGAGGAGTGGACCCCCTGCTGCTTTCCCATCACTGCAGAATTCACTCAGCCTCACATGGCCGCGGCCATCCAAACCTCGGCTATACGTCTTTCATGTGTTCGTCCATGTTTGGCTGCGACCTTAAGGAGCTTATGCTACAATAAGCTGACGATAAGAACGCAAAGAGCCCTGAAATTTATTTTCATAAATACCTCTTTTTGTCATTTACGATGAAGAGTCTTTTACATCAAGATGCAAAAACAACTGAAAAAAACTATTTCAGAAGTCTTACGTGCTTCATTTTAAATGTAAGTCCTATATCTATGTTAGATTGTGGTTTATTTGCATAAAAATACATTATATAAGTGCAACCATTGTCCAGAAGACTGATGGCCTTTGACCATCAGTGTTAGTTTTATACTCCATTTATTTCACTTGCTTTGTTTTGCGCTAAAAAAAAATGACATCTTTGTAATCTTTTGTGCAATAAAGCAAACTAGCAGACTGACAAAATCTACAAATATGCAGTTAAAAGGTCAAAGGAAGCTGCCAGCTGTCTTGATGATAGAACTCCTATTTTACAGTAATGATACCAGTGTCTCAGAATTAATGTGGTATTGACTTATTGATGATAAAATGCTACACATAGTACATTTACTTAACAAGACAAGTAAAATTAGTAGGGGAGGATGGTTGGGTTTTCTATTCGGGTTTTTCTGTGCTTGTGTTTGTGTGTGTGTGTGTGTGTGTGTTTACACTCAGGGGAGGACGACGGCACTGCTGTCTGGGTCCTAAGTAGATGATGGACCGTAGCTCGTATTCCCATTCCCTCTCATTAGCTCAGCCCTGGAGAATATATGAGGTTACTTACCTTCCCTTTCTCTTCTGGCCAAACGGCAAGCGTCGGCTGAGGGTCATTAGCCTCGCTGCTTGGAACAAATGGCCTTCGATAGCATCTCCGCTAAAATACAACAGAAGCAGATTAACCCCTTGATCTGTGGTGGATAGCGTATCAAAAACATTAGAAAGGAAGGAGTGAACAGCAGTGTTGAGCATTTTATTTTTAGCCAGATCCATCTTAAAGTAGCTCTTTTGTGCTTGTGTTCCTTTGAGTTTTTGCAGTAGATTTTAAGTCTTAAGTTTTTAGGGGACCTTGGAATCTAGTTGCACTTCAGTAACGCAACATAGTTGTTTGCCTGAAAACAAAAACGGTAGAGTGGGCTGAGGATCAAAGCCCAGGGAGGATTTGTCTGGCAGATAGCCACTGGGGTCCTGCCTGTGTAGACTCTCTCTCTCTATGTCTTTATGTCTCTCTATTGTGGACACCATGAGGTTGCCCCCTCACACTGCCAGCTTGAAAATTATAGATCATGAAAAAGAACAGTGCAGTCACAACAACCTCCTCCCTGGAGCAGACGCCTCCTTATTACAACGTATGGGCGTGCGTGGGCACACACACACACACACACACACACACACACGTGCATTGTCTTGTCTTTTACTTTCTTTCATCTAAGCGCCTGGCTTTGTGCAGGTTTTGATATTATTGGTATTTCATCCTACCTCTTTTGATATGGTAAACAATTCACCCACTTGATTTTGACATCCTGCAGATGTTGTTATCAAAAGAGCCTCTGCGGGAACTTTTAAAGTGTGGAATCATTGACAAGTCCTGGGGGTGCAGGAGGAGATAATCCAACAATAAACAATATAAAAATCAGATTGTCTTTGTAACCTCAGTGGAAAATAACTCCACGCAGTACTGAATGGGTTTATTTCCATCTAAGGTCAATGTGTTCACCAAAAAGTTCTTTCCATAAGGCCTCTGTGAGGTTTGTGGCCTGTTGGTGGGGGGGTGGCTCAGATGTCTGTTTTGGGCAGAAAGACACGCCCAGAGGATGGATATAATTAAGCCTAGTGACTTTTTTTTGTGAGTAAGGAGGGTGTTTGGGTAGCTGCTCTGGGTGGTCTAGCTCTACATGCCTGTGCTAGTTTTATTACAAACAGCCGCAATATGGGAAGAACACAGACTAATTCTGACAAAGCACAAAGATCGGTGTATATAGTATGTTCAGACATAAAAGGTAAAGAAATGCAAACAGCCATGTCACTTGTTTCCTTCACTGGTGCGTCTGTTGGTTGTTTGGACAAGGCACAGGGACTTAAAAAATCCAAACTGATCACAGCAGTTGGCAGACATACCTGACATTCATAGAGGTACAACCGTGGGTCTCTGCATTTCATCACAGAATCAACTTTTAACATCAGGCCACTTATCTGGAAGCCTTCATTTTCAAGCTGAACTTTATTTAAGTATTGAACTGAAGCCATCTGATCCTAAAAAAGTCATACATGTATAAGGTTACCGCAATGACCATAAATGCTTCTCTACTCTTCAAGATATTTTTTTTCTGCATGCACTTATTTAGCTCAAAGAACCCTGAGACAAAACTTGCAGGAAAAAAAATGTAATTGGTGGATTTTTCCTTAGAGAGCAGACATACTCTACCAAGTATCTTACATTTCAACCATGGGTGGCCCAGTGGAAGTTGAACTCTTAACTCTTGCAGTGTTTCGTCTTGTTCTTTTCCCTTTAAGTCACGCTGAAGAACTAGCCCCAAATTGCAAGGTAGGGTGTTCATTGATAACTTCTAGCTGGGTTTATTTGCTTGACTCTGCAGTCGGTACAGAGAAAAACATCACCAGTATCACTAGATAAAGTGTTTGCATCAGTTTTGCAGGACTTCAGGCACACTGCTTATTCGTTCCTCTGATGCAACACAGCGCAGTTTGAAAACTCATTCTAACCAAGAAATTATTGTTTTTCTGGGGAAGGATACAGTATGTCTTAGTGAGTAAACACATCTAACTGGCTTACACACACACACTTTATTTTCTGACACATTTGGAAACAAACTGTAATTTTTACAAGACTTCCTTTATTTTGTATAAAAAACACAGCACAAAAACTGCAAGGCCAGGCAATCCCACAACAAGGGCTTTTCAAGCTCCCGATCCTGATTAATTGCATCTTCTCGTTAACACATAAACACCCTGTGTACCATCGAGCCCTCAAATGTCCGTTAATTTGCAACTTCTGTTTTTTCCATTCGTGTGAATTGGCTCATTTAGCCGGCAGAGAGAACACAGATCTTTTATTGTTGCATTTTGTTTTGAGGGGGCCTAAACATGTGGGTGGTCCTGGGTTGTTTTTTTTTCTTCTTTTTTTGTTAATGTACTGTGCAGCACATGGATCTGTTAATGAGAGCATAAATTGGTGACGCCGTGCCGGGACCTTAATGACTGAGGTGCCCTCCCTGGTCTCTGCAAGTCTGCTTACTGGGGCAGAGAAAGAGAGAGGGATGGGAGTAGAGGAAAGCAAAAACAATGAAAGAGAAACAGAGGGGTGGGAGAGAAATTATGCAGGAGGTGGTAAAAAAAAAAACATTGTTGAAAGAACATAGAAAAGAGCAGTAGCTGAAGGATACGTTACCTCAGCAAGACAGAAACAGTAAATTGAATGTATATTCTGGCAGAGGCAGGCAATCGAACAGAGTTGGAACTTTAGAAACAGAAGCGAGGGGGGTAGTTCTTAGCGGCATAAAAGGTTTAATTTCTCCTTCAGCTGTGGCGAGCAGCTTTCCTGTGCGGCCCTGTTTCGCTGTATTTAACATCAAAGTGAAGTATGAACAATTGAGGCAATTTTTCATCAGGCCAAGGTCAATCATTGTTCTTTTCTCTGTGAATGTAGATCCGGCTGAAAGGAATTCAGAGGAACTATATTTCACTTGCAAGTAGATGTTAGCAAGCCACCTTTCAGTAACCTTTTGGTGAGATTTTTCTTCTTTCTGTGTGTGTTTTCATTTTGCAACTAGGTTTTCAGACTGCACATATAATTTCTAGGAATTTTCAGCTCCATTTATTAGGACTGTGGTGTTATTTTTCTAGCGTGGGTTTCATTAGAGCCATGTCTAGACTGCTTTAAATAATACATGGGACTCGGTGCATATAATATGAGATAAAAAAACAGCCTGATGTGAGCGTAAAATACTACATATAATAACATGTCAAGTTTGAAGTTGGCCTTAGAAATGTGTAGTTTAAGATCAAAGGTCAGGTCCTGGATCACATTTAAGGTTCAAAACTCCACTGTTTATAATGTTTACACAAACCAAAAATGTAACTGGTTAGGACATGCATGCATGCTCAAACACAGCACATTTAGACTTTTAGGTATCTTTATTTAGAGGCACTTGTATATGCCACATCTAACTATGACCACTCGCTTGCATTTTTGCCAACAACTAAATGGTCCACGGAGCACAGAAGTAATAAGGACTTTTTAAAACCACCAACAGCATGGTGTTCTAAGAAATCATTGGGTTAGGCAAAAGAAAAAAAAAACAACAAAAAAAGCAAAACTCTGATAAACATTGTCCTCCACAGGAACTTTAATGTGCTTATTGACTACAAATGAACCTGGAGCTTTCAGAATACACAGTGTGACTCATTATTAGTAACAATGGGAGACCAAATGGCACTCAAATTAAAGAAAGCATCAGGGGATGCAGAGAATAACCATGATGGAAAAAGTGTCATGTGATTCAATACTACTACTACTACTACTACGTAGTGATGATAATAATAATATTAAGTGCATATTCTCATTTATTTATTGTCAGATAATGTCATTCATGTCCACACATAAGACACTCATGGTTTTAATGCTTTCCTTATGCTCCAGAAGGGTTGTTCGCTGTTCTCTGAATTAAATTATCTGAAGTGTAAATTATACCATGATATACTACCATTCACTTTAGAGCTACAATGTTAAGCTGGTCAGTCAATTATCATAAAATGAATCTGCAATAAAAAATTGTGACTTAAATTTTCATCCCTTTCTGACTATAGACCAAACAATGCATTGAATAACCAAGAAAATAATTTGCAGCCCCAGTTCACTTACTTTTACCTCTTTCTCAGTTAGGCAAGATTATTGTAGGGAGTGTGCAATGTTAGCCTTTCAAAGACTGGAAAGACTTACACACATGGACTATGTTTTAACCTTTCCCACACTTATACCCTTAGAACACTTTTTTGCGATATCATTGAAAAGTAGAAAGCAAAAAGACAGCATAGCATTGCAATATTTTGTGTGTAAATATTGTATCAACACAAGGATGCCAAGTTTTGATATTTGAAAATAAATACATATTAAACTTTTTGCCTACTGGAATAATAAAATCAATGGCTTTTTAAGTCCCCTAGATTCATTTGTTGCAATAAAAATGATTGAAGTTAGATGAGCAGAGTGAAAACTGTCTTTTATTAGACTAAAAAAAGTTTTCCTTGTGGGGGCATATTTTGCAGCTGAAAAAAGATGTGTGTGTGTGTGTGTGTGTGTGTGTGTGTTAATTGTAATACTCAGCATAATGCAAAACATTTAAAACCACAATAATATTGTACCATGACACACCCACCGCTATTGAAAAGAAGTTAATGGCATGTTTGTCAGTTGTAATTATGTTTGTTTACTCAATGTCTTTTTTCAAACAAAGTAGATCATGTATAGGTCTAACTGAATACCATCTGGTCAATTTAAGATGCTATAATCAGAAATTCTTTTTGATAATTCATTCTGTCTCAGTGTGCATCATTCCCAGTCTCATAGAGCTATGGGCATGTCAGACACCCAGTTTTATTTCCAGCCAGTGCTTTTATTATCTCAAAATTCTTTATTGTGTTCAGGGCTGCCACATAAAAGCAGCATTAGTGACATTTCGGCTTTATTAGAAAAGACATAATTGCAGCACACAATAGCACGAATGTTTTATCAAGATCTGATTTTGCAAACTGCAAAGTGGCTTTGGAGGCCGATTCCATATGTTTGTGTTAGCGGGGCTCTTATTCATGAGGCATTACAGTATTTTTTCTTTAAACCACCTAACCTACTTCCAAACATCTTTTCTTTTTTTTTTTTTTTTTTAAAGATGAATCACGTGTTAATGTACACACACAGCGGCTGCTTGTCATTGTTTCTAAAGACCACCCAGAGTGTAAATAGGAATTGGGCTGTGAGTGGGCTTGTTGTACATACGACATCAAAGTGTAGACTTATTACAGCTAATACTGTTCCACACATCAGTCGGTGTTGCTGAATAATTTACGTGCACATCACAGCGGGAGTGTATGTGTGTGTATGACATTTTAATAACACGGTTTACCAAACAAGACCTGAATTTATTGTGTGCTTTCTTCTCCTCTGTTTTTTTTTTTGTCCAGGTCCAGACATGAATGAGGCACACAGTAACACACACACATGTCCAATGGCACCTAGAGTCTGTCTGCGGTCTACCTCCATCCTGCCATACACACGCACACACACATGCGATGTGTGTGTGTGTGTGTGTATGTCTGTTACGGTAAGAATCAGACACCACTGAATTAGGGGGACAATAATGGTGTGAATGTGAGAAAACAAACTCATTATCCAGTGTTATTTTCTCTTCTGAGTAATTTAAAGACAAATTGATTACTTCTATGCTAAAATGCTCTAAATTCAGTAATTAAGTTAAAGAAAATAAATTAATTGTACACGGTAATTTAACTTCTGAAAAGTAGTTTGTTAATACTAATATAAAAAGAATGTGTTTTTAAAAATGGATGTCTCATTTTTGGAACGAATCTTAATTTATGCAATGTTATTTCAAATTGAATTGTGTCTGCTGTCATGCATGCCATTTGTAGTGTGCCTGCATGTGTGCATGAACAAAGCCTGCTTCATTTTTTTTTCTATTTCCATCCGTCAAAACCAATCTCCACAAGTCAAGTTTAACAGCTGCACCACATATCCCACAAACCCCCACATCCATCCCCCCTTACCCACCCTGTGCCCCTCCCAGACTTCCCAGCATCCTGCTTCGCCCTTCATCCACAAGAGAAAAAAAACATGCATGCTGAAATTACAGTGTGTGAGGCGGCATTGTGGGAAACCCTTCCCTCCCTCTCCACTCGCAGTATTTGCCCTTCCTTTTTGTCCCTCCTTATCTTTTTCTCATTCCGCTACTGTTTTGGATGGGTTCGGGCAGGGTGTATTTTGACGTTCATTAAACTGTCAAATGGCTGCCCGCACTTAATTTGCAACTATAGTTAACAGTGACTGAAGTTCAGACTGAGGTTAACAAGGTATTAATGCACTTCTAAATAAGATTGGCCTCTTGTATAGTTGATTAGGCTTTTAGTTTTTGGTCTCCACAAATTACATTTGGGCTGATAATTGTGTGTTTCTCATGAGCAGGGAACCTCTATGTTTGTTTTGTGAACGCAATAAATTAAATAATAAATAAAGTCAATTTACATTGATTTGTCCAGTATGTTTCCAGGTTATCATACAGAGGTGTACAAAAAAACAGACAAACAAAAACAAAACCCAACAACAACACAAAACAAAACCTACTACAGTGACTAAAATAGAAGAAAAGAGAAGTTAACACATCTGTCTTATACCAGTCTTAGATTGGTTTGTTAAGGGTGGTCTCACGGCCTAAATTTTGTTTAACTTTACAAATCAGTGCTTTTAAGTTTGGCTATTATTAATAAGTAGTACACAGTAGTATTTTATTATGTATTTTATTTTAACCCCTGATGTCTGGCAGGTCTTTCCCAGAGAAAGTTTCTCCGGATTGGCAGTTGTTTTTATGTAATACATACAGAAAGACTTTGGTAGTTATCATGGGCAATCGGTGCCAAGGAATATAAAACGGAGGTCTTTGGGAAAAAAAAATATTACATCATAGTAGTGCAGACATGAGCAAAATAAATTTATGAATACATAAATAAAAGAACAGTGCTGCTTGTATGAAAGCTACCTAAATCAGGAAGCAGCTCCATCCTCATAGTTTCTAGCTTCAGGTTAACTGATGGCACCGCCCTCGCAGCAACCATGTTACTAACCAGCTGTAATGACACACTTCATCAATTCAGCTTTGCCTGCGCGAGGCTAGCTTGGTTAACAGTCGGCCAAGGTACAGCATGAGAGAGAGAGTGTGTGTATGTGTGTGTGCCAGCTATTAAGGCACTTGAGAATCAGAGAGGAAAGGACTTGCACTGCTAATGGATGTGTCTATTGATGTTCCCATTTAGCAGCACACTGTAAACGATAGGGCAATGATTGTGCTGAAGATGGAAGAAGGTGGAGAGCGGTTTGGCTGGGCGATGATAATGACAAGGAAGGTTATTATTTGGCGCCCTGTGGAGTCTCTGCTGTGTGTGTGTGTATGTGTGTGTGTGAGAGAGAGAGAGAGAGAGAGAGAGAGAGAGAGGCACTCTTCCTCCATCTCTCTCGCTCCTGTCGCTCTCCCAGCCTATTGGCTATTATTCACTTCTCGCTTTTTCTCCCCAGTCTGCTCCTCTCTCATGACATTACTCACTGCTGCTAGTCTACATCAAATTGTGGCTGTCTCTCTCACACACATTCATTCCCATTTCTCTTTTCTCAGTGGTCTTCCCTTTTAAAAAAAACAACCAAAAAAAACCCCAAACAAAAATGCAAAGTACAGGTATATTTTGTAATGGTAGATAAAATTGCAGAAAAGAAGCCAGAGACAGACAGAATAATGCAGCAGAGGTGGAAAAATAGTTTCTTGTTATGATTTATTTTAGAATAGCAGGTTGCCCTTGAAATATTGATTTACTCACCAGAAGATATTTTTTCCCAGCTGTGTGTGTGTGTCCTGTCAGTTTCAATCAGCGTGTGTGTGATGAATATGAATACAGTCAGCCTGCCTGCAGGTCTGGCAGGAGACCACCTCCAGCTGGACTCAGACCCCTACTCAAGTGTGTCCGTGTGTGTGTTTCGTGAGTGTGGTTGTACACGTCAGCCTGCATCTGTCAGCGCTGTAACAACCTGAGGATGAAATAACAAAAAATATACAACATAATACGCCGCTTGGCACACGATGCACCCAGACCCTTTTGAACGCAGAGGAAAGCATCCAGTTTCAGCACAAGTGGGAATCGAACCCCTTCTTCTGCTAATTTAGATGTGCAAAGAACCGCAACAAATTCAGATGTATTGAAATTAGATGGAAATGCATGTTTCAAACAGGTATAGCTAGTTTGGGTAAATTCTTGCAATGCAAGAAGGTTTTATGTCTGTGTTTTAGTGCATGTGCAGTCCTGCTCTCCTCATTTCCTTTTTCTCAATTACTGTAATCAGCCCCCTTTTTTCTGGTCCAGCTTGTCAGCCCTTGTGCGTGTGTTTCTTGTTGGCTACAAATTGCTTGCTAGAAAAGAGTTTAAATTTGCCAATATCTTGTCAGTGTAGTAAACGTCCAGTCATATTCTCTCTCTCTCTCTCTCTCTCTCTCTCTCTCTCTCTCTCTCGCGTGTGTGTCTGTAATCGCAGGGCAGCAGATAAAGAGGGAGACGCCATTCCAGCTGTGAGGAGACAGAAGAAGTCAACATAACACACTCACACAAACACACATACGCACGCACACACAGAGCCGGAGGCGCGTGAGCAGGTGAGCATTAAGTCAGGCAGCTAAACAGATCACGTCGCGGTATGATATCTGCAGACAGGCAGACAGAGGAGGCCGGTCTGTACCTGCAGGCAGAGAGCAACAACTCACAGCACCCTCGCCAGGAATTTCCTCCCCCTCCTGAGAGAGAGGGGGAGAGGGAGAGGGAGTGAAGGAGAGACAGACATAAACTGGGGTTTCCACTGAAGTGTTTTTAGGCAAGCCAAAAAGTTACAGCCTGGTTAGAAACTAAGTGGCAAATTTTCTTTTCTTAGATACCTTCAGTGTGACAAAATATTTTATTAGAGGCAATAGAGACACATTTATAGAATTTAATGTGATAATGGCAGGCCTGTATTTCAGCACAGCAGCCGATGAAAAGATAAAGAAGCCTTTCAGAAGTGCATTAAAAACTTTAAACTGTTTTTTCAAAAACTTTAAATTTCACCAAAATTAGATAATAATAAACGATATTAATATCCTTCCTTAAATCATCACTGTTGATTGTAAAATTTTCAGTAGTGTTTTATTTTATTTTTTTTAATTGAGCTTTAGATTTTAGATTTCACCTCATTTGTAGTGATTTTAATGTTTTTTTTAATCTTTCTTTTATCTTTTCTTTTAGCATGTAGTATTTTTTTAGTTTCCACCTACAAGATGATTGTGAGTTGTAGGAATGGAGAAAAAGTACTAAGAAGTAGGACAAAAAATGTCCCAATATGACCTATTCTGTGCTTGGCTGCATTTTTAACGGTCTCCCATCATCTCACTTGATGAAAGGATATCCTTCAACAAAAAGGAAACGCACATTCACACGCTACTGTAATACCGAGTACAGATGGGTCTTTTGTTAATTTGGAGTAATCCGATCACCTCCTGAATGATTTGTCATTCTGGAATTACTAGGGCGTTTTGACAGTGTCCACAGCACTAATACTAACAGTATCCGTTACACAAACTTGTTCTGCTAGTTTGCTATTGTTAGCGCTGCTTAGAGCAACTTTGACATTTTTATTTTTTACAGCTTTCTTTCATTCACAATCTGCTCAGCATATGTGGCCTTGTTCTGTGGCATCCGGTATCACATCCATAAGTAATTCCCCTTTGGGAGATGCCTATTACAGCTTCTGCTGAGCAGCTTCACTGACCCAACTCTGGGTTATGTTGTTGCTCAAGACAATCTCAACAGTAGTTGAGTTTAGGTCACATCTCCAGCACAGATTATCCTTTGCACACTAATATACTGCCCCTTAAAGTCACAACTTCTTTTCCATCTACGCCTGAATTGAAGTTGTTTCACCTGTTAGGCAGATTGTCCATGTTTTGTGATCCTTAGCTGATTTTTTTCCCCTGGCGTTTTTCAGAGCTCTTTATATTTAGCCACAAAAACGCCTCCTGAAAATTTCACAAGTCACATCTCTCATCACACAAACTACCACATCCACTTATCTAAAAATGATTCAGTGGTTAAATGTCAGAGCTGTCCATGCCATTAAGGCCAACATGTTTGAAGGAAGGACACCCTTGCCTGCCCTCCCCCTCCTCCTCCTCCTCCTCCTTCTGTCTCTTCTGATTCCTCTCGCTCTCTCCCTTCCCCTTCCTCTCTCCCCTCAGCTTTCTCATCATTTACCTCCCCCCACCCAACCCAGGCTGGTTTGAGGGCTGATGTGCAGACCTTGTCATTCAGATTAGGGCCACATTGTCAGCTCAGGGCCCTTTCTCTCTCTAGTTGCGTGTCCTGGATCTTTCTTCCTACTGTCACCCTCGTCCTGCGGCCAGAGAAGACCTTATAAAGCGACATTCCTTCTCATCCACTTCTGTCAATTCCAACGCTGTCACTCAAATCACTGTTCGGGAGAGAGGAGAGAGGCCGAGTTAGTGGTGTCCCTCGCAGCAAGGACTGTGCTTTTTGGTCCGAGCTTGGGTGATGTGTCAACAGCCAACAAACTAAATTTTGATTGAGGTATTTTGAGTTGTGATTATTTTTTTGTTTTTTGCTCACAAATGACAGGCTTTTCAGAGGGCTGAGATATACAAGGAATGACAACAAATAAGCAGCTTTTGTGATCTAAAGGAGAAAAAATAAGCAGCACACTCTTTGCTGTCAGGCATGTAGTAGAAATCCAAGCCTTAAAAAAAAAAAAACTTCAGATGATAAAACTGTTTTGCTTTACAGTAAAGGCTCAGTGTTATTTTTAACTCTTGTATTTTCTGTGTGCAGTGAGGATTTGGCAGGACATGAGATATCCACCACATCATCTTAGTCACTCCTTATCCTGCTGTAAAGAGCTGCAGCACCATATGTATCATCTGACCACATCTTGACTCACTGCCACAGTTTTATTGTCAGGTCGTATCTAATTGCTACAGCAGCTCTGTGGCATTTGATTTTCCTGCTTCTCACAAACTCTGCGCTTCATATTCTCATAATGAGCAACGATGAGTCAGCAGTGTATAATAAAACCATTGAACAAGATGGCGGACAGTTTCTTTACTGGTATCTGTGCAAGAAGAAAAAAAACAAAAAAAAGTCTATAGCGCCACATCATAGCAGAACAAAATAGGCTATTGATCTGGGTGAGTCGACAGTTTCTCACCCAATGTCTTTCTCATCTTCCACCTTGCGTGAAGCCCTCAAGTCATGCTGGTGCCTCTCTAGAGACTGCGCTGCCGTGCTTTAATACAGCACATGGTGACTAGCTCCAGCCTCCGCCCAGGTGCTGTGTTTACTAAAGCCCGCTATGAGTCAGGAGTTTCAAGATGACTTCCCTTTTCAAACTGCTACTTGCATTGAGGTAAAATCCTATACGCTGACGCTGTCTTTGGTGTCATAATGAAGAAGTGTCATGGAAGATAATAGTCCATACAGCACTCAATGCCATTGCAAGGATTTAAGAAGAAGTGGGGCAAAGCTAGTTCTACTTATTTGGTTTTATTTATTTATTTATTTTTTTGCAAGGGCTTTGGTAGAAGAAAGCACAGGGGATAGACATTCTTTTAATATTAATCTGATAATACATTGCACTTTACATATATTGCAGCATGTTTGTTCATGTATATGAATCCTTATTCATGTCTCTTATCCTTAGGTACAGTGTGTGAATGGCGAAAACCGAGAATGCAGACAAAAAGCAGAATTAGGTATTAGGTGCAATGTATGCGTGCATCTATCTATCTATCTATCTTTCTGTCTGTCTGTCTGTCTCTCTCTATATGTATATATATATGTAAACCCTGGATGTACCAGCACTGATGTAAAAAGATATAGAATGATACTCCTTTTATACTTTTGTAGTTATCTGATGAGCCTCAGATAGCATCATCAAAGTATGGTAAAACACTCATGACTTTTTCAGTGTCCTTCCCGCTCACAGAATGAAAGAGCGATTTACTGAGAGAGGGTTAGTGTTAGAAGCCTTTCCACCCACAGAGAAGACTTGCTCCCCCTGCATCTCTAAGCAGACTGTCATCCCCGGTCACCATCAGGTCTGTGCTCGCCCGAGTGAACATTCAACGCTGTCGGTGAGTTTGAGCTAAATTGAAAAAACCATCGACCGTTGATTGTACCCTGTGGCCAGCCTTTGTCACTCAGCATCTCAAAAAAAGAAGAAGAAGGAAAAAAAAGAGGTGAAACATGCAGACACCTGCACACAGGCCTGGCCAGTGGAAAAATTACACAGAGAGCACTGCATCCATCCATCCTCCACAAACAAACAAACAAAAAATATTTTCAGCTTCCAAACCCCAGCAAAGGTCACAATCAACATTCATTGCTGTCGGTGGGTTTAACTGTGTGGAAGAGCTCACTGAACGATGAATGCAACTGTGTCCCAGATTTCATCCAAACGTCATAAGGAATAGCATCATGATATGCTGATGATGGCATTATTTATTTCTCCGCCTGCCCCTCCACCCCCACCCCCTGCGCCTCCTACCAACAACAGCCACACACAGGCGGTATGAACTGACAGGCAGTTCAGATTGCATCTCGATCACGCATGCTGAGGCGTAGGGGTCCGAGTCTCACTACAGAGGAGGAGGAAGAAGAAAAGGAGATGCAAGAGATAGTTTGAAGAAATGACCTTTAAAGAAAAATGTGGCTTGCATTGCATCTACAGTCTGATAAATGATTTAGTTGTTGTAAATATTACATGAAAAATAAACAGAAAGAATGTTGAATATGAATAGATGCATTTCAAAATGTTAAGTGACCTTTTTTAGATAAAAAAAAAAAAGCTAGTCATTAAAGGTCCTAATTTTATCAACAAAAATATTCAAGATAAAAACATCAACTAAACCACTCAAATGTAAGTATCAATGCTGTTTTTTATGTAAAGTGTAGGTTAGTAGAACAGGCACTTTAGCGGCTTCTAAGTCTTAGACCTGTAATTTTAAAATGAGCTGTTTATATAACATGGGATAAAATATGAACTTGCTTTTCATTCATGTTTAACATGTTTTTCTGCCTGACAACCTCTCCAAGAACCATTAAATTATAGTACTTAGCTTACTTAGTATTTGTTAAAATATCACACAGTGGGTTTTTTGTGTGTTTTATCAAATAAAATCACCAGTTTGGTCCTTAACCATGTGGTGGGTCTTTCTTTGTTGCAATATTTGGTTTGGTTTAAGGAGTTGTGAAAGTGATGGGGTTGGATGTAAAAAAGACAAAACCCTGTTCTTTAAACATTCAGGGAAGTAGAAACAATCTGCTGCAGATTAATGCTGCTCAACACTGATCTAATGCTTATCTATAGTATTCATTGGTACTACTGACTATTGCTGAGCTTCTTTTTTTTTCAGTAACAGTTGGATAATTACTTTGGACTTTTTATATGTCATATTAATATAATGGCTCTCACTTCAAATTTTCCTGACAGAACAAATTTAAAATTCTGAATTTAGAAAAAAAGTCTTATATGCTATTTAAATTGATTATTCAAATTTACAGTATGTCTTTATATAAATTATTACTAACTAGAGGATAATGTGATTAATAAATAAATACACTAAATGACCGAAGTACTTCATTGCAACATTTTTTTTCTGTAAGGATTGTGTAAACAACAAAATGAAAAGAACATGCAAGTGGCAATGACAGCAACCCCGCAAAATGTTTGTTTTTTTTCTTCTTAGTGTTAATCTTGCCTCCTTATTGCCTGAATTGATTTAGGCCTTAGAGTCTATAGACCAGAGTTCTTTAAAATGATAAGATTAAAACGTTTCCTTATCATGTAGGGTTCAATTACATAAGTAAAATATATATTTTGTTTTTTGGTTATAGCCAGCTGCTTATTCAGCTTGCCCAACTAAGAACACTAAATGCAATTTGAGATATTGCATAGTTCCAGTAAATAAATTTCAACCATTTGTATTTTTGCAAGCAAATTTACTATGTGTGTTTGTGTGTGTGTATTTGTGCTACGAATGATTACAGTAATGGTAAAGTTTGTGCCTTGAAGTTTATCTGCTGATAAAGTTTGGCTCAGTCTGTAAGAGACTGAAGCGTGCCGATAAAACACCTGTACATAATGAGGTACTGACTGACTTTCAGAGTCTGCTAGGAGAGTTATATGGTTGTTTCTGCAGACTTCTGTTCTGTTCTTTTCAGGAAAGTACCTGCACAGAATTTGAAATGAAAGACTGAACAGAGCTAATTCTGTATCATAACCACTGCTTGACCAGCAGAAATGAGGAGTAGTTCTAGTTCAAATGGAAAATTCCCCTTGACGTGGTCTTTTAGTTTCATTTACGCATCATTGGTCATAACTGTGTGTGTAAGCTTTCAAAATAACCCTGCATCATGATACTGCAGACATACAGCATCCTTTTTTTTTTTAAAAAAATAATATCTTACTGCCATTATATGATTTATGTTTTTACACAATATGTATTCTGCATATTTAGGATCATTATCTCAAGTCCAATTTGTGTTTGGAAGAGCAAATATTCAGATATGCAGGCCTGCTCAGTCAGGTAATATATTGTCTCACTAAGCCACGGGGCTGACAGTTAACACGAATATATTCAAGAGGACACTTATTGTATAAACCACAATGATGCTTGTAAGAAAATATTGGCTAACCACTAGCAAGAAGCTGTAGATCTATGAAACTGAATGAGTCATGATAACTGTAACTGAAGACTATTATTACCAAATTACGTGCTCATTTAAACAAGAGAGAAAATCAACTCATTTTTGCAAAGCAAAGAGCACGCTAAAGCGTAAAGTGTGTGTGTGTGTGTGTGTGTGTGTGTGTGTGTGTGTGTGTGTGTGAGTTGGTGTGTGTGTGTGTGTCTCCCCGCGTCCGTCTGCCCGCCTGCCTGCCTGTGTGTTTTGGCAAAATGGCAAAACATTTACAGAGATTGTTTTCCAGAACTTTACAGATGTTTGTTGTGAAATTAAATTCAGTTTTTGAATATCTTATAAAAGAAACGTATAAGACTCAGACAATTAGACACATATAGCTGTTTGCAATATTAAAACCAAACACAAATGTTAATTGTTTTTTTATTAACTGACAGTAAGAAAAACATTTGATGTGACTTATGATCTTATGACCTTCAGAATATTTTGTTCTGTAGCTAAAAGATCTGTAATGCATCTCATTTCTATTAATTTATACACAAATTGTGCTACTATGTGAAATGTGTCAAAAGTCATCCTGGAAAATGTAAAGATTCAGATCACCTGCAGAATGGCAAGAGCATTTGAACTTTTTAAAGTGATGAATGAGATCTTTTCAAGCAAGGACTATTTACATCAAAGATTTAATTTTGATTTGAATATCTGTACTCTCTGTATTATACACTAACATTCAGACACTAAAACCACAAAAGATCTTTTTTTTTTCTAGTTTCACTGGAACCTTCTGGGATGTGTTCCAGCACTGGATAACTAATAATGTCCAAAACTGGAGAAGAAAAAGGCTAAATTTGGAATTAATAATTAGATCATTTTTGCAAAATGTTTAAATTGCAAGTGTCGCTTTCTCAAGATCACACCCATATTTTTTGCTTTCCAAAAGTAATTAAAATATTTAAAAGAACATCAAAACACTGTAAAATGACAAAGGCCATGAATCTAAATTAATTTCTATGTACCCTAGTTTCTTGATGAACGTGTATTTTTTTCTTTTTTTCTTTTCTTTCTTCTTGGGTTTATGTTTTATGATTTACTTTTTGGTTGACTGGTTGCTTGTGGCTGCTGCTCTTGATCCATTCAAAAATGTGAACATGGCTATGGTGTGCCTTTTTTTTTTACTTATCTTTTTTAATGCTCAAACAAAAAAAGTTTTCTGACAATCACTTCATCCCCGCCCACTAGGCAATGAAGTAGCACACGATAAGTCAGAAGCAGAAGGCAGAGAGAGGGACGTCACACAACTTAAAAATTCACAACAGTTTAACCTTTGGTGGAACAATCCAGAAAATAATAATAATAAAAAGCAATCTGTTTCTGCTTGAGGCTTCTCCAAGGCTTAATAAAAAACTTTTGAAAAAGAAAAACTAAAAACAGCAATTTTTATGACATGTCATATTTAGATATTTTTTCGAAATACTACACTATGGCGTTTTTGGCCATTTTTTCAACATGCTAATTTATGAAGTTTTTGGAGTGTTTTTGCCTTAATTCCCACTTTGTATACTACAACAGGTCTCTACAAACTATTATATGTCGTTTTCGTCCATTTTCAGCCATTTTTATGACATGCCAAATTTTGACATGTTTCGACATACTATACTATGGCATTTTGGTCATTCTTTCAACATGCTAAATTAAGAAGTTTTTGTACTTTTTGGCCTTTATTACCACTCTGTATAGTATAAAATGACTCTACAAACTATAATATATCGTTTTAAGCCATTTTTATCACGTCAAATATCAACATTTTTCGACATACTATACTATGGAGTTTTCTACGATTTTTTAACATGCTAAATTATGAAGTTTTTTTTTACTTTGTTGGTCTTCATTTCCACTTTGTACAGTATGAGAGGTCTCTAAAAGCTATAATATGTCGTTTTCTGCCATTTTTATGACATCAAATTTTGACATATTTCGATATTATACTATGGCCTTTTTGGCTATTTTTTCAACATGCAACATTTTTTCAACATTCAAATTTTGACATTTTTCATCATACTATACTAGGGTATTTTTGGCCAATTTTTTAACATGCTAAATTATGAAGGTTTGGGGTTTTTGGGGCCTTTATTCCTACTTTGTATACTATGACAGGTCTCTACAATGTATAATATGTCGTTTTCAGCCATTTTTATGACATGTCAAACTTTGACATTGTTCGACATACTACACTATGGCTTTTTGGACATTTTTTCAACATGCTAATTTCTGAAGTTTGGGGACTTTTTTGGCCTTTATTCCGACTTTGTATACTATGACAGGTCTTCGAGCTGTAATATATTGTTTATAGCCATTTTTATGACATGTCAAATTCTGACATTTTTCGACATACTGTACTATGTTGTTTTTCGACATTTTTTCAACAGGCTAATTCATGAAGTTTTTGGACTTTTGTGGCCTTCATTACCACTTTGTATACTATCGCAGGTCTCTACGAGCTATAATATGTCGTTTTCAGCCATTTCTATGACATGTCAAATTTTGACGTTTTTCGACATACTATACTATGGTGTTTTTGGCCATTTAGTCAACATGCTAATTTATGAAGTTTTTGGACTTTTGTGGCCTTCATTACCACTTTGTATACTATGACAGGTCTCTACAAGCCAAACTATGTCATTTTCAGCCATTTTTATGACATGCCAAATTTTGATATTTTTCGACAAACCATACTATGGTGTTTTGGGCCATTTTTTCAACATGCTAATTTATGAAGTTTTGACTTTTTTGGCCTACCGGGACCCTTTTTAACGGGTAGATAGCCCAGACAAGCCCCCACGTATGTTATAAACCTAGCTCACAATGGAGAAAAGGGAAGTAACACACATACAATCGTTGGAGGGGATTGTGAATTAAGGTGTATTTATTAAAAAAAAGAACATGTTGATATTAAGTGGAAAACGAATAAGAGCCACCAGGTGCTG